>NC_065911.1:3636363-3939393 GCF_905147045.1 Nymphalis io
TGCTTTTAATTGCCACAATTTTAAAATAATTTAATAAAATTTGTGTTTTTTTTTCGAAGCTTTTATACGGATTTATATTTATTTCATTTGTTGTGATTTATATACAAATTTATCGGTTTTGTTTATTTAAAGAGAAGTGGATATTGTGTTGTGATGTGTGTAATAAGTGATTTTACCTTGTTTTATAATATACCATTGGAGTGATAGATAAGAAAATGGCTAAAAAGTCTGAGAACACTGGGGGCAAGCTGGTCACAATATCAGTTGTTGGATTGTCTGGTATGTAATATCAAGTATTAATATTAATAATAATCAAGTTCATAGTAAAATTATTTCACGTTTAATTTTATGCATCATAATTTCAACTATTAATTCCATGATAAAATTCCTTAACCATGAATAAATATATACCATAAATATGCATGATTATTTAAATTAGTAATAATAGCAATAATACTATATATATTATTTATACCAGAAAACTCGTTTTAATTAAACATATATATTTTTGGATTGTAAATTTAATATTTCTTGAAATTGCAAATATGAGTGAATTTTCTATATTTATATTACATCAGTATTCTAAATAAGAAATAATAGACATTGATATTGCTACACCTATAACATATATATTTTTTTACATTTATGTTTAATAGACAATTATTGTACTTTTTTATTATAGTAATAAATTAACTGTATCAATTTCATACCACAAAAATATAAATAAAATAAACAGTTTTTTTATTTAATTTTTTAGTGGTTATTTTGAAATATATATATTATAAATGCCTATATATTCATCAAATACAATATAAATCCTGAGTACTATGAAAATGATTGAGTAAGATACACAATGAGGCAAAATAAAATTAAAAACACCTGAAGTTCACTGACTTCTTGATATCTCAGTTGAGTGCCTCATCTTGTATTGAAACAGGAAGTGTACTGATTTGTCTTTTTTATAAGTGCCTAATGAAACTATTATGTCAGAAGTTATATTTTCTAAATTTTTGTAGTTTAATTCCATATAATAAGTTATAAGTAAATACAGTTTGAATTAACATCATCAAATGCACTATCCCATGAAATAATTAATTAAACACTTATATTTCACATACGGAAAGTCTCAAACAGTTAAGAAATTGTAAATGTATTGGTAACCAAAACCATTTGTTGGCAGACCTTTGTTCAAGTCCGCCTTTGTAGGCACCACCCACTAATCACATACTTTACTGCCAAACTGGAATGCTTAATTATTGGTGTGTTCTGTTATCAAGGGTGGGTGATCTAGTGTTCCTACAGGGAACATAATATCTTAGCTCCCAAGGTTGTTGGTGAATTGACAATGTAAGGGATGATTAATATTTTCTTACATTGCCAATTTCTATAGGCAGTGAAGACCACTCACCATAGCCCATAAAATAAACATTGAAGACAATGGTGAACAAAAATTTAATATATGTTTATAAAATAAGGTACCAATAAAATGTAACAATACTTACTAACATTTAAAGGTTTTACCTCCTCCGGTTGTACGGCCTTACAGGTAGCTACTAGATCGACGAGGCAGTCAGTCATACTATATAGATTGTATAAAACACATCAATTTCTATATAATACGATAATATATATTTTTATATTTATCTAGCTAATACAATTGCGAAATCCTTGGGGGAGGCCTTTGTCCAGCAGTGGACGTCTTTCGGCTGATGATGATGATGATGATGATGATACAATTGCATTTCTTGTAATGTATCATTAAATTCTTTTGTAAACAAATTTTGATATGACTTGTGCCACCTATTGTACATTGATAGTACTATAGTCAGAAACATTCAGTCTACACACGTATGTTAGTTACAAAAACAGTACAAACTTTCAATTTGATAAGATAAATATAAACAGTATACTCTAAATATTTTTATGTTCTTGATCTTAACTTATAAGTTATTTTATCGGTTTTATAATCTGTCTATTAATGTATACATAGATAAAATAAAAATAAGAATACATGGAATTATAAATATCAAAACATACAAAATATATAAATTATTGTAACATACAACAAGTTGATATTAAACATTCCTTTCTATTTAAGTTGATAATTCAATGATATTCTCAATCTCAAGACATTCAGTATGAATCACAAAGGTACTTAAATGTAAGACCCTTAACCAACCAATTGTACAGCATCTCTATTGTAATGTTATCACATCTTATTTACCACTTCCTTGTATGTCACATGTTTCCTTTAAATCATTTAGTTATCTATAAACAAACTGCTATATGGCACAACTGTTTATGCTTAATTAGTGTTGAGCTTAACTTAATTATTCTAAAAATTATAGTATGGCATTATTACTTAAAATAATACATGTATTATAGAAATTTTAGAAAACTGTACATATCCCAGACAGTTATGAAAATAAAAATAGTTGTGCCTTTACAAGTTGCAATATAAAATCCTAAAGTCTAACATACATCAATGCTTGTCATATTTCTTTGAAACATATTATATTATAATTAGTCATATGACTATGAAGTATAGTAGTATTATATTATTATTTGTGTATTAGCATGTATTATGTAATGAAATAATTGCTATGTAAAACCTTCATAAGAAATAATAGTCATTCTTGTTATAAGATCTTGTGTTAATTCTGAATTATAAACATATAGCTGGATAATATTTAGCTGGACACATAATATTTAGTCTATTACCACTTACTGGTGTTAGGGCTTTGTACAAGCTTGCCTGGGTAGGTACGATCCACTCATCAGATATACTACCGCAAAACAGCAGTACTTGGTATTTTTTTGTTCCGGTTTATAGGGTGACTGAGCCAGTGTAACTAACAGGTACAAGGGACATAACATCTTCGTTCCCAAGGTTGGTGGCGCACTGGCAATGTAATGATTGGGTAATATTTCTTATATCGCCAATGTCTGTGGGCGTTGGTGACCACTTACCATCAGGTGGCCCATATGCTCGTCCGCTTTCCTATTCAATAAAAGAACCATAATAACCATAAATGTTTTAGAGCTTATTCCATTATGCTGGTGCAATGGATTGGTATGTTTCCTCAAGCGTGTTAAGCTGTTGGTCTATACGCTAAATTACTGTTCGTGTCGGATTGCCGTCCCATCGGATTATGAGAGAGAATACACTTGTGTACTATAATACCCCCCGTGCAGTTAGTTATATGGCCAAAATCGGTCAGGAGGACATCATGAAACCCTACGACATCTAAATCCTATTAATATTATAAATTGCGAAAGCTTGTGAGGATTGATCGATCTTTGTTACTGTTAAACGCAAAAACTACTGTATAGATAAGATGAAATTTGGAATGCAGATAGCTTTTACCCTAACTCACACACACGCGCGCGTAGCCGCGAGCGGAAACTATTTAGTATAATAAATATGTCGTACTACTATGTAGATAATGTCCAAAAAATCTGCATGAGTCATACATCTAAGTAATCTTACATTTAACGTATGTTTAATTTAGTATATAGATAAATATGTTTTAAGACGGATGACCTAATATGTCATCGGTTGGTGGTGATTTTTCACATAGAGTATTGACGGTATATTGACAATGTTTTGATAACCAGTAGGACAGCTGCTAGTCTCTTAAATTTTGGGGTAGTCAACTGATTTACTTACTTGTTTTATTTATTCTATGATTAAATAATTATAAGTCTTTGCTCGTGTAATAGCTAGAGGTGGGGTTGGTATTTGATCTCTTCGGGAGGCCGCCCACTCATAATTTCTTCTAGTGTGTTTCACTGTCATGGTTGACTTGACTAAGCCGGTGTAGGCAATGAAATAGTTCCTATAGTAGGACATTGGCACTGTATATGGATGGTGACCACTTGCCGTTCCATACGTATTGACCATTCACGCCAAAACATCAACTCGTTGAACAATAATTAGTATATCTTCGTTCTCATTGTTGGTGGCGCACTGATTACCGAATCAGTGCCTGTCTATCGACGTTGACGATCATCAGGTGATCCATATGCCCGATTACTTTCCCAAACACACTGACCATTCAAATCTAAACACCAATATATAACGTCGTTATTTAATCCATAAATGATTCTTTGATTTTATTTATCCGTTCGCAATAAAATTAATAAGTTTTTATGTGTTTTCAGGTACAGAGAAAGAGAAAGGCCAACTAGGTGTGGGGAAGTCCTGCCTCTGCAATAGATTTGTACGCACAGACGCCGATGACTACAATGTTGATCACATATCTGTTCTGAGTCAAGTATGTCGTATTTCTTATAAAGTATTCAAATTTCTTCAAAAAGCCTTCGTGTGCGTTTTTTTTTTCGTTTTGAATATGATTGCAAATTAACGAGCCGCGATAGTCTGGTAGATACAATTTATGGATTGATATTCAGTGTCAAAGATAGTGCATCTTTAATACACTAAATTTGTTATTACTGTTATAGAAATGCTCGGTAGTGTTAGGACAATTGTGACTGTATGTTTCGAAGATATATGTATAGTCTATTCCAATGGGAATAGGAAATAATTTTTGACCTTGAATTGACATGACATTTAAGTTAGGACCAGTGGAGAGGAAATTAATGAATGAGCATACAGTTTATAAGAGCATCCAGAAGTGAAACAATTTTATAAAAACCTCGAATTGCTCCTATTAAAAATAGAACATCAAATCATATAAATTGATGTAAATTACTCACTCAATTACTCTTAAAAGTCCAAATAACACAATTGAACACATTCAACAAATCACAACTCGCGCAAATAATGATTTAATTACTTTCCCTTCCGTTAAGATAAACAGCTAACGATAAAACCGCCATCTTTGAATCTTTACTAAGTTTCCAATTTCTAAAGGATAAGAGGCCATGATAGAGGCGCTATTTACAAGCTTTTACTATTCTGACTTCCTAACTAATATAACGTTTAAGCATGTTGGTATGTTACGCTGATTATTGACTTAATCTTTTTTTAAATAAAGTCGGACTTCAGCGGGCGCGTAGTCAACAACGACCACTTTTTATACTGGGGTAGTGTTCAGAAAGAGCAAGATGAACAGGAATACAGATTTGAGGTGGTCGAACAGACGGAGTTTGTGGATGATGCGTGCTTCCAGCCGTTTAAAGGTCAGTTCACTTCAGTTGAATTAGAGGCACAGGGTGCATACTCGTACATCTTAGTTCTCAAATTTTATTGTGCAATGACGATGCAAGGAATGGTTAATATATCTCACAGTGCTGAGTCTATGAACAGTGGTGACCGACCATAAGGCCCATTTATCTGCCCACTCATTTAATTTAAAATTAAAAAAAAATCACCATCATCTTTTAAATTATTAATTACTCCATTTAGGAGTAAGCACATTATTTATAACTTATATTATAACTCAAAAGTGAGTTTGTTTGTTATGCTTTACGTATTAACTACTCAACCGCTCATCATATGATTTTGCGTTCACTTTCTCACTGGTACAGAAAAGGACATAAGATAATACATTTGCATTTTTATATGCCTCAGCTGTTGGTAAGACGGAGACATACTCGAAAAGGTGCGTGGCAACGAAGCTACAATCCGCTGAGAAGTTGATGTACGTGTGTAAGAACCAATTGGGGATAGAGAAGGAATACGAGCAGAAACTGATGCCGGATGGAAAGCTGTCCGTTGATGGTTTCCTTTGCGTGTATGACGTCAGCCTTGTGCCGGGACGTAGTTGGGAGAAACAGGTAATATTGTTGTCAAGATTGTATAATAAAAGCAGTTCAACCATAAATACTCCTAATTAGGATATATGTGCTGCATTATTAGAGGGTTTTGTTGGAGAGAGTGTTCGATAGAAATAAAGTAATATACTATATCACAAAAAATACAGGTTTTTATATAATTATTTGTAATGAAAGGATCGAAACGCGATCGTCGTTGCAACAGCTCGGTAACCATGACCAATTTGGCGTTTTATAAGTTACAAAGAAATTTTTTACTTCTTTAAGTTTTTCGAAATGTCCGAGTGTGATGTATTTCAAAAAACGTGTAGTTGTTTCAATGCTTTTAAAGTATTACGTATCAGAAAAAAAATGATAAGAAAAGTTCATAAATACACACACGAATGCATTTTCTAAAAACGAATTTTAAAGGGTTTAATGATATAAAAAGTTTTGACAAAATAGTCACTTAAAAAAGATCACTCCTTACAATAACATCCAAATAGTTTTGACTTGTAACATCCCGTTAGTGTCCCATTGTAGATCTAAGGGCTCCTTTCCCATTGAGGAGAAGAGTTTTTGACTTCTTCCATCACATTGCTTATATGCATATTGGTGGATACACATGTGGCAGAATTTAGTAAAATTGACACATTCAGGTATCCTCACGATGTTTTCCGTCACCGCCGAACACGAGATGAATTATAAACAAAAAAAATATCGATTCACGCCTTCTAAGGGCCATCTCGGCTTCTAAATAGCAAATTAAAATTTCTTTCAGAACGAAAATCTTGCTGCAATACTCCAAAATATACTCAAATTGAAGAAGCCGGTTGTACTTGTCACGTCCAAAAACGACGAAGCCTGTGAACAGGGAGTTAGGGAGGCGGAGAGATTGGTGCAAAGGAAGGAGTTCAAAGGTTCCATACCTATTGTGGAGTCGTCTAGCCACGACAATGTTAACGTGGACCAGGCGTTCTTCCTTCTGGCTCAGATGGTGGACAAATCAAAGGCTAGGATAAAGGTATGTATATATTATATTGACTGCCACGTTGCTTTTGATCCCGAGGTACTATGTCCAAACCCCGGAATTATGTTTAATATGTGATGTAGGGACGTAATTGTTATAAAATATTATCAAGGAGCAGATTCTGACACAAAAGAGTCCTAATGTGATTTGTGATTCAAAATTACTTCTAAAAGCCTACTTGAATGAAGTATATTTTAATATAGTGAAATTTTTGACTGTAAAAAAACACGAAAACTAACCTCGAATACTAGGTTTATAAAATGATCCAAACGAATTAAATTCAATCACAGGTAGCGAACTATGCGGAGGCGTTGCGTATCAGACGGGAGACCTTAGATTTCGTAACCGAAGCATTCACGCAGCTGATCAGAATACACGTCCAAGACCATAAGTATGTATTTTTTTTCTACTTTTAATTTAATGTTTTCTTATCGCTTTTAAAGTGATTTTCTTTAAAGTGAAACATCCTGTATAAAATATTTTCAAGGTCGTTAACATTATATGCCATAGTTATATAATTTAAATGTTTTTTTATGTGTTCTTTATTCACTAGCAAAATGCTATTAAAATTATCTTAGGTTTTTTGAGAAACTTTTGTATTTATTTGCACATATTGTTAATATGACTAGTAAATATTTAATAATATTTATTAAAAAAATAAAATAAAGTCAGTATTTTAAGTATGTAAGTTTTTAAATTATTTATTCAAAACATCCAACATAGGTAAACATAATATATAAAACTCATGAATAAAAAAAGATAATTGCACTTCTAATTATAGGAATTCACGACATAAGTAAAAATAGTTTACTAAAGCTATTGTCAGAAAAATTAAAGTTAGTACTAAGCTAAACTTTAAATAAAAAGAAGAAGTTCAATTAAAATAATAAAGAGAAAAACAGAACCAAGTTTATGTCGAAAAGAAAAACTAAGTTTGGATAATTTTTGTCTCTCACTTCCCATAAATTGCATTTAATTTAATGTTATGTTAACACTAATTACCACATTTATAAAAATCAAACAACCCTAATGTATCTCTGGAAATTATTTTTGACATTTTCGCGCTCCTTCCAACCCTGGCGCCTGGAGCGATCGTTCCTCTCACTGTAGCCCAAGGCCAGCGTTGTACATCAGTAACTTTTCGCCTAATCAGCTATTAAATTCGTTCCTGTAATATTTTACAACACATGCATGTGCTTCTGACTTAGAAACTTATGAAACTTTTTCTGCAATGTTTAATTTATAAATTCTTTTTTTTCTGCGCGTACAACAAAATAACTGTCCGCATAACAGTTCTAATTTAATGATAATCGTTTTCAGAGAAATCTGGTCAACAGTCAGTAAGAGGTTGTGTCACTACCCTGAGTGGATCAAGTTTGTCCAGCAGTTTGGCAATGATGGTACTCAGGTATGGGTTTTTATTTACTACCGGAAATAATACCACTTTTTAATTTATTTTTCTGTCTAATTAAATTGTTTTATGGTCAGGTCGTCTTCCGTCGTCATATAAGAAGATTGAAAGAAGAACGCTCAGCTAAGAAACTCCGCAAGCAGCTAGCCAAATTACCGCAAGTTCTCGCTCGAATGCAACTGCCTACTGATGATTTGCAAGAGAAGTTTGTTCTTTTTATATGAAATTCTATTTATGTACCAGTAGTTAACGCTATAAAGTAATATTTACAGTCTAGGAGACAAAGATGTTGGAGATGATCGGGCAGCAATTAATTTAATAATCATTATTTAATAAACTAAGTGGTTTCGGTTTAAAGGATGAGTGAGCCAGTGTAACGGCTCACTCATCCTTTAATACACACTCACAAAAGACATAACATCTTGGTTTCCCAGGGTCGGTGAAGCATTGGCGATGTACAGAGTTAATGCTTCTTATATCGCAATTTTTTTTTTTTAATTCTAAAAATTGACTTAACATCAGGTGGCCCATTTGCCCGTCCACCTATCTATAAAATAAAAAAATGCTCGTCACCTAATAAAGAATGATAAATTGAAATAATTATCAAGTGCTGGGAATGATATTAGCGATCCCCCCGCAGCGACTGGTCGGTGGTGGTGCGGCAGCTGCGCGCGCATCGTGACTTCTCCGTGTACTTCAGCGAGGCGCGCGCCGCGTCGCGCTCGCCGTCCGGCTCCGAGCCCGACAGCCCGCGCGCCGCCGACGCCACGCTGCGCGTGGGCGAGCGCGCGCGCTACCAGGTACCGCCCCGCACACGGACACGCGACGCTACCAGGTACCGCCCCGCACACGGACACGCGACGCTACCAGGTACCGCCCCGCACACGGACACGCGACGCTACCAGGTACCGCCCCGCACACGGACACGCGACGCTACCAGGTACCGCCCCGCACACGGACACGCGACGCTACCAGGTACCGCCCCGCACACGGACACGCGACGCTACCAGGTACCGCCCCGCACACGGACACGCGACGCTACCAGGTACCGCCCCACACACGGACACGCGACGCTACCAGGTACCGCCCCGCACACGGACACGCGACGCTACCAGGTACCGCCCCACACACGGACACGCGACGCTACCAGGTACCGCCCCACACACGGACACGCGACGCTACCAGGTACCGCCCCGCACACGGACACGCGACGCTACCAGGTACCGCCCCACACACGGACACGCGACGCTACCAGGTACCGCCCCACACACGGACACGCGACGCTACCAGGTACCGCCCCGCACACGGACACGCGACGCTACCAGGTACCGCCCCGCACACGGACACGCGACGCTACCAGGTACCGCCCCACACACGGACACGCGACGCTACCAGGTACCGCCCCGCACACGGACACGCGACGCTACCAGGTACCGCCCCACACACGGACACGCGACGCTACCAGGTACCGCCCCGCACACGGACACGCGACGCTACCAGGTACCGCCCCGCACACGGACACGCGACGCTACCAGGTACCGCCCCGCACACGGACACGCGACGCTACCAGGTACCGCCCCGCACACGGACACGCGACGCTACCAGGTACCGCCCCGCACACGGACACGCGACGCTACCAGGTACCGCCCCGCACACGGACACGCGACGCTACCAGGTACCGCCCCGCACACGGACACGCGACGCTACCAGGTACCGCCCCACACACGGACACGCGCGCGCTACCAGGTACCGCCCCACACACGGACAGGCGCGCGCACACGTACAAACGGACGCGGCACGTGCGCTGCGAGTGAATATTACAACTGATATACACAATACATAGGTGGATAAAACGATGTTCTGAATCTAGGTTTCATAAACATCGGAGCATATCTGAGCCAAGTCGTCGAGCAATCCGGGTGTAGTAGTTACAATCAGTCCCCCAGAAACCTGATATTCTTTTACTTAGCTAAACACATTAACAGATTAAAGGAAATAATGCTGGGGTCAATTAGTGCTCTTAACTATGTCAAATCAATATTAACCTCATCTATTCTTTGGTAAGCAAGTGCTTAATATAAAAGTGGATACATATATAATATAGTCAATATTTATTTCGACATTTTATCTTATTTCAGACCTTGGGCCAATCGCAGAAGATCCCATACGAAATATTAGAAACCAACGAGGCTGCTGCAATATTCAAAACCTACCTTCACGAGGCTCAAGAAAAGCAGAGAAATTATGAGTAAGTTTTTCTTAATATTAATAATGTATACGAAACGTTTATTTTATTAAAAGTATTTTATAATTCATTCTCTTATCTAACCATTATGTTAACTTTATTATCAGGTGGTGTCAACAATTCAAACGTCTTCTAGAAGAGACCGGTTACGTCACCCCTGGGAAGCAGCTGTCTGAAGTGAGGGTTCTCTTGATGGGACGAGAATGTTACGAAGCCCTGACCGAGGAGCAACAGCAGAGGGTCTATGATGAACATCAGAGGGAGATTCAGAGACGGGCGAAGCATAATTTGCAGGTAAAAAACATTTTCTTATCCTTCACAGCACAACACCAAATAAGTCTTGATATTTGCTAATAGAATAATGGGAGGGTAGGGTTTGATATCCTAGCTTATATTTTATGTAAAAGTACCGCCTTACTCCTTGAAACTTTTAATAATCGAAATTGGGTTCTCAGAGGGCGCTACTACTTTAAAAAAAAATCTTGGCAACTTTTGCCGCCCTATAATGTTCCCGGCATTAATGAGCTAAAAGGAAATCCGCACCTTACTGTATGGCCTAATATTAATGTATAGTACAAAATATATAAAACAAATTAGTTAAGCAGTTGGCCAAGTTTGGTTAAGAGCATCAGTACTATTCGTATTTATTATTCTTATGATAATTGTTATAAATCGGTTTATATATACGTATGTATTATTTTAGGAACTGCTTTTGGAACACGCGGATTTATTCTACCATTTCAAAAGAATATCACCCACTGGCACCATCACGCAGGAAGATATTAAAGAAATCACTGATGTTCTCCAAGACGATTTCAGGTAATGTAATTTTCTTTCGGAAAAACCGAAATAGTCAAATTATTTTTAAAAGATAATTATTATTTAATTCACTAAATAATAAACAAAAAAAACATATGTTGTGAGTGAATTTTATAAAACTTAACCATAATCCATATACTTATCAAGCTTTATATAAATGATTAAGGTATAATTCATATAAATGATACACAAAGTTAACTGTTTTACTGGTGGAAGAGCTTTGTGCAAGCTCGTCTGGGTAGGTACCACCCACTCATCAGATATTCTACCGCAAAACAGCAGTACTTGGTATTGTTGTGTTCCGGTTTGAAGGGTGAGTGAGCCAGTGTAATTACAGGCACAAGGGACATAACATCTTAGTTCCCAAGGTTGGTGGCGTAATTGGTGATGTAAGCGATGGTTAACATTTCTTACAATGCCAATGTCAATGGACGTTGGTGACCACTTACCATCAGGTGGCCCATATGCTCATCCGCCTTCCTATTCTAAACAAAAAAAAAAAACAAAGTTAACTGAATAAAATATAGCTGTGAAAAGCCATGATTTATTTTCAAGCTGTGAATTTGCTTTGATAATGATCCCTTTAGAGTCTCAAAACTAATATTCCAAGACTTCATTACAGATACAAGATGTTGGACCGCATGGAGCAGGACCGCAAGCTGATGCTGTTCCAGCACCTCGGGTTCGTGCACTGCCCCATGCGCGAGCACTGCCCCGCCGCCTCCGCCTGTCTCGACGCCGGCTTGCCGCTCATCCTCAACACCAGGGTTGGGTGAGTGCTGCGAGCAACATATATAGAGGATATACTCATATCTACTACTCTAATCGAAGGAGTTGATATGAACTAACATTATATTTCAGTATTTTCAATGATGACTTCGCCGGCCTTTAAAAACGCCATTTTTTCACAAATCTATTCCATTGTTTATTATCGGGTCGATTAAATGTCACGGTTATTTATTTGTCTTTACTCCCCCTGTGGTTGAAATAGGCTATTCTGGATATTATATTTGTTAAAAATGAGCACATTTTATTTCCAATTATTAGGATTGAGATGAAAGCAATCTTAATGAAATCTGTCCTTCATCAGGTCTCTGACGTCATCGGGCGAAGCTCAAGTGCAGGCGGGTCCGCCGGCGGCGCCCTGGGCGCTCACTGCGGACGCGAACAATATCAACATCATTATATTAGGGGTCAGTTAGATTGTTTGAGCTTGTTTAAACGTGTACATGTACATTACAAATGCCGTGATTAAATTTTGTTTCTGAATAAAAAATTGGGTGTAAGTTTCCACGTATGTTGATAAATTTTTTTACGTGTTCTTTTATTTTTCGTTTTGTTTTTTTTTATAAGTAGTTATGGGAAGGCTTAAGTATATTATATATTATATATACATATATATATAGTATTAAGTTACTATTTTTATTTACGTACCATTCTCAGGCTTAAATGTATGACAAATCTAATGATCATTTAAGAAATAAACCCTAATCTGGACGTTATACATATTGTAGCCAATTCGTTTTTTTTTTAAAAGAAATCATTTTTTACTCTGCGTTTCGTTTATGTATGTATTTAAGTTCCTTTATTCCACCATTTTTGGATTTTTTTTAATTATAGGGTATCGTTAGAATCCTTAAAAGTTTGTTTTTTCGCTGAGCGGTTGTATATTTTACTATTGGCATCGTCATACTCAGTTTCCTTCTTGTTTTTATTTTCAATACAACGTTGATCTAAGTTTGCGAGCTTCAAACTAAGAGATGGTTAACAAAACAAGAAATTTGTCAAGTTAACTTAATTTTACTTAGCTTATTAAATCTGACGAACCAGGTGGAGGGCGTAGCGGGCGAGTTCGGCAAGCGGCTGATAGCGGGCTGCGACGGCGAGCGGCGCGTGTGCGTGGGCGGCTGCGCGTGGCGCGTGGAGCAGCGCCTGCGCACCGACGACTTCGCCGCCGACGCGCCGCGGGACTTCGCCCCCAACGGTACCCGCTGTGATTCTTATAGCCGTGGGACACATTCCTTAAATCGTTAAATCTGTGACTTTGTTATCGATACGGCTTCGTAAGGAAGAAAAGAAGCACGTGCCTTTTGCAAATGCTATTTATTAAATTTTATCAAGTGCACAGGTGAAAATATTCGTATGGGTTTTGATTGTAATACAAATCATGTCGATTTGAAACTTTGAGCAATAAGATCGCAAACATAGATTGATTAAAGGTTGTTTAAATTATTAGGACGATAAATATTTTTTCCTAATTCTTGTTGTATCTTAATGCAGGATACTTTTGTGTATACCAAGATCAAGAATCGTTCGAATATATCCGAGGCTGCGCTGAGAAAACGTTATTATCTAGTCTAGAACAAGAAGACAAACTTCCATTTCAGGTAAATATAAATTACATATTGCCATGTATGCGTTATATTTATTTTTATTGTAAAATGGTTTTGTTATAGTTCATAACAAGCCTGTTGGTGTGTACTTAATCTTTTCTACCCCATTGTATCAAACAGGTTTTTAATAAACATTTTAATTTCACCGTTTGTTGCACACACATTTCTGCCCTGTACTACCTCATCCTGTCCAGTTGGTTATTCCTGGATACAAATCTTGACGAGCCGGTTGGCGTGGTTGGTATATACTTGCCTTTCACGCCGAAGGTTGTGGGTTCGATTCCCACCAAGGACAGACATTTATGTGCATGAACATGTCCGTTTGTCCTGAGTCTGAGTCAAATTATTTATATAAGTATGTATTTACAAAAGAAGTAGTATATAGTATATCAGTTATCTGGTTTCTATAGCACAAGCTTTGTGCAAGCTTAATTTAGGATCAGATGGCCGTGTGTGAGAAATGTCCCAGGATATTATTATTATTAAATCAGGGCAATAACTTAAATAAAATTGTCTCATTGTCTCATATTCCAAATATTAAACTTTTTGAAGTAGTAATCGTAAATTGCTATATTTTAATATAAGGATGTTGTTTCAGGGCTTACCATTAGTAGTGATGTTCGTTCAAGATGAAGGTATGGATAAGAAAGAACTAGCTAGGCTGCAGGAAGAGGGACAAAACCTCGCAGATAAGTAAGTTTTTCTCTGTAATTAATAGGAATATGGCTATGTGAAAAGCCCTTATTTTTATAGTGTATACAAAGCTATATATAGTGGTTTTAGAAGGTTTGTATGTCACGGTTTTGGGGCAAATTTGAAGAAAACGTGGTCTTTAAACAATTGAATGAAAAGAGTTTAATTTTGTTTATAATTTCCGTCGTGTTTAAATATCGCGAGGGGAAACTACATATGTTGAATGATATTACACTACACACGTATCCCATGACTAGCAATGGGCCAGCTTGGTTGCACTGACACCAGAAACCAAAGTTCCAAACCTCGTCCTTAAAAGACGAGGTTTTCGCCTTTTGCCTTATTTCTACTAATCCTTAATTTGCATTTTTATTTTCGGAGCAATACGTTACAGCCTGTGAATGTCCCACTGCTGGGCTAAAGGTTTGGAGCTTATTCCATCACGCTGCTCCAGTGCGGGTTGGTGGAATACACATGTGGTAGAATTTCAGTGAAATTATACACATGCAGGTTTCCTCACGATGTTTTCCTTCCTTTCCGTCAAGCACGAGATGAATTTTAATCACAAATTAAACACATGAAAATTCAGTGGTGCTTGCCCGGGTTTGAAGCCCCGATCATCTTTTAAGATTTACGCGTTCTTACCACTGGGCCATCTCGGCTTTTTTTCGAAGCAATAACGTTAACATATTATTGCAGCTTACATTGTTCCTACATGGAGGCTTCGGTTAACGAACTAGGAACTGAAGCGCTGACAGCCGACGCAGTGCAAGAATTGATACGTGCTAATAGGGAAAAAGCGAGCTATGCACATTTGTACCGCGATTTGATTGTTTGCTTTGATGCAGATATACGGTAAGTCTGCTAAGATTTTTATCGATACTGGCTTCTGTGTACTTAGAGCGAGGTTTTTTTTACTAATTCGATAGCATTGACGTTAACTACGATTTGTATGTAATTCCGATTATTGTCATCAGGTGGCGCTGTTTTCATTATGTCATTAATAAATAAAAAAACTCGCGCTAGGCACACTGTTTTTCAATTTATTACTTAACTTTGTGAAGTCGAGGCATGTGATCTATTTGTGTTTGAAAATGAATGAAATGAGTTGAAACTTTTCTAATATCAAATATGTGACACGTGACAGTTATGACGTCACACTAATTATATATGTGCAACGTAAACGACTTCATTTTAAATCATTTATTCATAATATATTATTTTGACTGTAGTCGCTACAATCGGAATTCATGATGACATTTAACAATCCTACACACCCCTCCATTCGCTCACACCGGCCTCACGTTTCAGTATCATGGTGTGCATGTTCTGCGACGACCCGTACTCCCCGGAGCGAGTGCTGAGTCCGCTGTTGCTGCACCGCGCCTGCTTCCTCACGGGCGACCGCTCCATACTCATCGAGACCTTCCTCGGTGACTCAAAGCGGAAGGTCGAGGTGAGGCATTTTTTAATATATAATTGTAAAACGGACGAACTAATAATCTATTCGATATATGACATTTCTTGCGAAGCTCGTGTCTATGGGCAAAGAAAGGATTACATTATCGAGATTTAAATTTTCAATATTTGTTATCAGGTTATTATTTCAAGTTTCCATGGTGCTAGTCAATTTAGAGAAGAACTCATACATGGATTCATTCTAATATACTCCGCCAAAAGGAAAGCCAGCTTAGCCACACTCAAGTAAGTTCATATTATTGATATACAAGTAATAAAATGTTCTATATCAATCACTGTTAAAATAGTACAGCCAAAATTCCCTGGACTAATTGTATTGCGTAGTACAGTAATAGTCGTATGGCTAATTAGCCATTAACACACCTTACTCACTCGGCCCAATCACAAGAAAGATATTGAGGTTAACTATGTGTAGATAGTGCAGGAATAGACTAACATACGACTCTGAAATAAATATGTATTAACTTCAATCATGAGTTTTCACTTTCAGTGCGTTTTCAATGAATATTCCAAATCTACCGATACAAATGGTGGCCGTGACTGACGGCGGTGGATCGGCAGCCAACGCGTTCTTCGGTACCGACCTGGGACACGCCCTCATCACCGAGGGGAATGCTACTGCTGACAGGCTGGGAGCACATTTTACAACCTACACCTCGAGTGCCGAAAATAAATGTAAAATATAGTCATTTTATACTTTAAATGCTATTTTTACCTTTTTAAATAATATCTAAGCAATTTTTTCTGAGGTGTATTATATATTTGTATGTTAAAATTGTAATAATATATATTATTAGTAAAAGTCAGCAGATGTGGTAGCCTTTGTATAAATCAATTGTCATAATGAACAGTTGAACATAGTAAGTGGCCAAAAACCTTCTCCTTAATTTATTATACCGCTATACGGTGTCTAAGAGTATTAAACATATATAACAATATAATGTATGTACTAACTTTTTTTAAATGTTACAGCTGCCTTCTACACACCATTCTTCAAGGAAGTGTGGGAGCGAAAGGGCGAAATTGAGCGCGCCTTCCGTCTGGAGGCGCCGCACTCTCGCGCGCACAACGCGCACAACGCGCACAACCCGCACAACCCGCACAACCTGCCCGACGTGGCGGCCGGCCGGCCCGCCCCGCCGCCGCGCCTGCACTCGTACCACCTCGACCACAAGTGAGTACACCACACGCGCAGCCGGCGCACCGACGTACAATCCATGAGTGAGCCAGTGTAATTACAGGCACAAGGGACATAAAATCTTAGTTCCCAAGGTTGGTGGCGCATTGGCTATAAGCGATGGTTGACATTTCTTAGAATGCCAATGTCTAAGGGCGTTTGGTGACCACTTACCATCGGGTGGCCCATATGCTCGTTCACCTTCCTATTCTATAAAAAAAAAAAAAAATCCGCACGTCTAAAAATATTTCAATCGCATACGTAGTCATGTACAAAATAATCAGCTTACATTATTATTATTACATCGATATGACCTTAAATTTCATAATTGGTAAATGTAACATGAACTTCATTAAATGAAAAATTATATAAAAAATTAATAGCGTTGCTATCGATACTAACAGGTGCCAGGTGACGTCATACGGGTATACGACATAACGATCTAATTCAGAAAGGTCCTATTGTAAATACATGGACCGGAGTGTATATTTATATTTTTCTACAACAACCATAACCGTTATTTATACCCTAAATAATATTGTTAACAGAATGGACCACAAGCTCACTAATTCTTTGGATCTTCTCATTGGACCGGATTCCCGTGCTGACATGGACTCCGAGTACAGTGATACATTAAACAATTCTAAAAATAGAGGTTTCTTGAAAGGTGAGTTCGCTATATTAAAATTAATTTTAATTTTGGTAATAACTTAGAAGATAAAGGCTTTATAGGATTTTGATAATATTGTCCGCATTCTACGTATTCATTTACTTGGGGGGCTTAGCCAAGTATAGTTAAAACTAAAGATTACTGTAAAATGTTCATTCATTCATTCCGGTAATATTTTGTTACATTTCGAATAGTATTTTAACGAGAACAGTTAATCGCAGCTTTTGTTGATGGTTCCAAAATTTAGGCACAATAGTAATATTCTTAACAGATTTATATTTATTCATTTGTAACAAAAAAATAGTGCAATTTTCACTGTTACAAATAATTTATTTGACAAACAGTTTCCAACTGAGTCTTTTAGTGTTATTATACAGGGTGACTGGTGAATCACTACCAATATTTAAGGACGTGATATTTGACGATCATATATGACAAAAAAAAAATACATATAACATAAATATTGATAAACTTCTAAGTAAAGTTAACCAACAATTATGTAATTAATTACGCATCGTGTGGACACCCTAGCTGCGCTGTCGACACAAAACAAGGTATGTAGGTACATTTAGTTATCACGCGGTAGTATACCTACGTCCAAACGCCGTCACGTGTTAACAGGGTAGCAGGCTACCTTTGATAAACAAGCATGATCTAATCCTTCTTACTTTAATTCTTGCTTCGGACAGGTAAAAATACCAAGATATTTCACTCGTTTAAGCAACAAATTTTGTTGACTAGGTAAATGATGTGAACTCGGGACAAAAATTAATATGAACTGTTTACCTATCTTGGTATTTCCGGCGTATTTAAAAATGGAATCATACTTATTTACAACGATTGTCAATAATGAAACTAAATATTTACCTACATAACTACACTAACTTTATTCGTGGCTCGTAATCGTTAGCTCTGAGTTCTTGAACATGTCGAAAATGATACGGGTGTAGCCCTTCTTTGTGAAGTAGATCCCACACAGTCCACAGAGATACAGGTCACACTCACACACGACAGATTAGGTATACGCGTAAGATCGATCGCTAGGCGCGCGCGGGAAAACGGACGTGCGAACCTTGTTTTTTTTTTTTCTCGCTGGAAAAACACATTTATGTGTTTCCCCCACATGAGGTGGGGGGGTATGTGGGACTCGCCGGCGCTGAAGGCGCCGGAATACCCACTAAAAACCAGCGGTACCCACACCGCCTTTTCGAGGGGCGTCACGGGATCGCTTGCGCATACTACCGTGACGCCCCGACGGTTGGCCCGCCTCTGCAGGCCTCCAAATCCTAGGGGGTTCTCAGGGTACAAAGACCCCCTAACCCCGGCAACACTTAGGGCGGGAGGAGAAGATGCGCATAGCGCCGACGCCTTCTCCCCGGTCTTCTTCGGCGAAGCGAGTCAGCGGAGGCCCTCTCCTCACACTCCCGCTCCGCTGCCTCCTTCTGCGACATGACATTTTCGCAGAAGGAGACCGTCTCCAACCAGCACCTCTCGCTACCAAGCATGACGTTTATCACACTCGGCAGCGAGAGGTCTTCACCGACTAACGCCGCCAGGGACAGGCGCTGAGGTCGCCAAGCGGCACACTCCATCAGAGTGTGGCACGCTGGGACGTGCGAACCTTACGGTGGCGCTCACCTGACTAATTGTCCGCGCGGCAAGTGTTGCGGGGGGCGAGCGGCACAGTACAACACCGCGCCGCACGCGCCGCCGGCTTGTGTCCACGCTTCATTTATTTAAATTTTAATTTACGTAAATTTGGTCAAAAATTAAGTACCTATTCTTTTTACATAATTCGAATGAGAATCATGTACCGAGTATCCTCCTAAAATATTGATAGTGATTAACCAGTCGCTCTGTATTGTGAAATTGATCACTCTCAGATAAAGGTAAAAAGTATATCTGGAGTTAATTAAAATGTTAAGTAAAATAAACTGTTGTATTTTTTAATATTAAACATTCACACAAACAAAGTATCGATAGCATAACAGTTATTACTCTGTATTGACATGATACGTTTATCGTAGGTTTCAGTGTGTATCCGCCCCCGAGCACGCCACCGGAACCCGCACCGCCTGATCACAGAATGCACGCGGATTTGTCACGTTAGTATTGAAATAATTAATTTTTATTAAATAATTGAACAAATATATGGTATATTAAGTGCTCACATCGACTTATACTGTAACTATATATGGGTACTGTAAGAAAAATAAATGATTTCTACGTCAATATGCTGATTAATGTTCTTCCGTTTGTCTATAATGTTGCCTCCTGTCTGTACACACTAGCTCTCTCTGTTGATAGAATAATTAATATTTAACGAGGACAAATCTAGACGGGCTAAAATACTTGCCACCAGTTAAATTTATACAAAAAAAAAATATACTAATTTACTGGTATATATTATATTTTGTGCATATGACCGATTTAGGGCACGGCGACCAATCTCAAGAGAGATTAGCCCACTGCGTAGGAGATATTGTAGTACACTAGGCTGTGCGCAAAGAAAGATACACTCTAGTCTCTCTCTCATAATCCAAGGGGGCGGCAAATGTGACACGATCGTAAAGAGTTCAGGACGCAACTGCTTTACATGCTTTCTTCTTTAAACACTTTCAAGTGTAAATACATCAAATAATACATACACAATATTATAATATATATGTATTATTATGAAAGTGATTGTGATAACATTAGTTTATCTTTAATATCTTAAGAAGGTATGGAGAGATGTGAACATTCCTGCTGTAATGTTTTACATAAGAATGTATACCTAGTTTATTCTGATTTTTTGTTCTACAATGTTATAAAAAAATAAAATAAAATCAATAATTACTAGTTATTTAAGTTTGTTATGAGTTAATTTAACCACAACAAGAAAAACAGATGGCAGAATTTAATCCTACATAGGCTACTTCACGATCTTTTTCTTCACCACAGAGTACAAAATTAATTATTATAAAGACAAATATTAATGAACTGTTTGTATTTGCGTTTAAGAACAACGTATTTTATTCACTAGACCATTTTTTCGGAACTATCTAATTTAATTGTTGTAACACAATGTATAAATAAATTATTATAACGCAGCGGATCTCAACTGTTCGGAGGATTCTCTCAGCACGCACGAGTCAGGTGATTGCATGAAAGCGATTATACACATTATTGAAATTGTGGGACGGTTCATTTTTGTGTGTAGATAGCGTTATATAGATTTTAAGGAATGCCTTGTGTTTGTCTTAAGTCGTTTATATTTTTAAATATTTGCATGATTAAAGTAGATATTAATTTTGTTAATAATTTTTATTTTTTATTACAAATTATATAATTTACGTCAGTCATAAATATTATCGTTAATTTTGCTTTTTATTTTTAATATGTAACATTTCATAGTTAGCACAAAACTGAAATCATGTTATACTCGAGTGTACAATAAGTCCTATTATGTCATAATTTGCATACAAGTCAATTTATAAAGCAATATTACTTTATATATCACTGGTAAGTTGTAAGTTTAGTTTGCATATAGTATAAAGATAGTGACGTAGCCCACTAGCCGAGTACGAAAGTGGTCGCGAGGGTACAGCAGTGTCGTGTGCGCAGATGGCGGCGGGCTGTGGCAGCCGGCGGGCTACGGCCAGCGCGCCTTCACCACGGGCCGCGCGCGCGCGCCGCCGCACCACCAGCGCCTGCGACACTCGCAGACGCTTAAGGTACCGTCGACACGATCATTTTTTTGAAAAAGTTAAACGATAACCTTAGTTCAAACAAAACCAACGTTTTCGTTTTAAATGCTTTCTGATAATTATAATTGCTGAGTGACAGTTTGTAAGTTGGAGCGGTAGTGACAAATATATGATTATCCACTTATAATATTGTTCTTTTTTCTCTTAGCAACCTGGCAAATTGGATATGAACAACTATACAATGGTCAACGATGCCCTCCAGCATATCACAATCGGTCCCCCACACCCTAGGGAAAGAAAGGTAACTACTAATAATTTAAAATATTAATTTATTAAAATTCGATAATCATATAAAATCGATTTTACAACAAGTTAATTTACTATAAAAATAATGTATCAAAATATTCTCTAATCAATTAAGCTCATAAACGCCATTGTTGAATTGAAATAATAATTTCAATTTTCTTCTAGTCTCAGCGATCTGGGTGGTCGCATTCAAGTAGTCAGCAAGGTGGTCACCACCACCACCCGTCCGGTGTTAGTTCGGAGACTGAGTTGGACGCACAATACGCACAGGTGATATAAATGTTACTCAAATATCAAACTCCATATTATCCAATTATTACATTATTTTCGAAAACAAGACTATGAAACTATTTATTACCTCCACTGATTTGACAGATCATTGGTTACCAACAATGACGATGACGTCATGGATTTCCACTGACCAATGATTATTCAGATTGAAAACAAATTAGTTCATTTGACTATTCGATTCTGAAACTGGTGGTTTTTTTCCATTACTTATATACGTTGCTTAGAGGCGGCTTAGTTAAACACTGATTTCGCTCTTTCTATCATTATCGATTTGACATTTGAAAGAAGAAGACACAGCATTGATTGAGTAATCATTCGCCGAAAAACGTTTATACGTAAGGTCATATAATTTTATTGTGCCATGTATTTGTTGATGATATTATTGTCTACATTTAACTTTTTTTTTTTTTTGTTTAGAAGAAATAGTTTACTATAAACCCATAATATATACATTTATTTAATATTTGATATACTTTATAGTATATAAAATTAAATTTGTATTGTATATATATAATAATATTGTAATATATATTTTGCAGATAAAAGAAACAAATGAGTATATGGAAGCGCCATCTATGACAAGGTTAAGGAGACATCGGAGACATGAGAAGACTCCATTACATCAACCATGTATGTATTATATATTTCTTTATGTTATATATTTATTATTATGTAATAAATAACTATTGAAGTAATTTCTTATTAAATAATTCTATATTCTTATAATAATAATAATATTGCATAATATTGATTAATGTCTTGTAAAGTTTTAAAAGTGAAAGTTATTATTAAAAAAAATATGCCATTTTGACAGCATTTTCGGAGACAGACAGTTCTGGGTCAAGTGAGGCGTCAGGAGGCGCGCGCGCTCATGTGCGTCGCCGGCACGCGCACCACGCGCACCACGCGCCCAGACACTACAAGAAACGGTAAGATATCTAACCGACTGACTTTATATAATAGCATTCAATATTTATACTATAAATAGTATTAAATGTATTATAATAGTAATAATATGTAATTTTACAAAACATAATGAAAATTCAATAAAATCCCATCTCTATCTCAGTAATATGATGTAAGAAGAAAATCAAAGTGAAAAATGATGTTTCAGATCGTTGGGTAACTTGGTCGCCGTGCAGAGTCCTAGAGTGCCTAAGTTAGGTATGTTTGTCGGTCCACCGGAACTGCCTACCGGATACAGAGCGAGAACACAAGAAGACAAAGGTAAGTTTGTTAGAGAAAAATATTTTTACTTTCTTGTTATTAATATTCTTGATCTATTTGTAATTAGATATCCTCAAAATACTGACATGGTATTAATAAATTAACATTAAAAAACCATTATATTGAAGAAGGTTTACAACATAAACCGGATACATGATGTCTGCGGTATAATATAAATGTATATATTATATTTTTTGGAGAGTGTTGTGATATTTTGGTGTGAAATATCTATAGAATCGTTTTACGGGTAAAATCGAGTCGTATGCCGTGGCGGCAAACGGCATGACACTCTTTGCCGCCAAGTCCTCTTTTTGCGATCGCTCTACATATATTAAAATAATAAGAAAAATATATTTTATTTTATTCCATATTTATTTCATTTAATTATATATTTTTTCAATAATACGATGTTTCATCATCGACATTTGACGATCGTCCCCCACCAGACGTTATGATTTTAAGTGTGTAGCGAACGTATGCGTATGTACCTATGACGTATTCTGTCACGTGATATATGTTTGCCCCCAGCCGGCAGCGACTCCAGCGAGGGCAGCTCGGACGGGGAGTCCCGCCGCGCACGCGCACCCGCGCCGCACGAGCCCGCGCACAAGGTCGTAGTGACGTTACACTTTATATGTACTGACGTTTATTTTATTATATGAGGAGTAAGACGGGCTAACGGGCCACAAGATAATAATAATAATGTCCTCCAGACCGATTTCGGCCACGGCGGCCAATGTCAAGAGAGATTAGCCAACTGCGCAGGAGATATTATACTCTCTCTTCCCTCACTCTCATAATCAAATGGGACGGCAATTCGAAACTACCGGAAAGAGTTCAGGCGCAGGACCAACGGCTTTACGTGCTTTCCGAGGCATGGGAGTGTACACACTTCCAACTTTCAGACTGCTATGCTACTGAGATATTTCTGATATAAAAACCCAATAACTTTTTATTGGCCCGACCTGGGGATTTGAACTCAGGACCACCGGATCTGTGGCCTTATATCAAGCCACGAGACCAACGAGGATACATGCCGTTAAAAATCTTAACCATTTCTTACACCGCCAACGTGCTGCTAACCTTGGAAACTAAGATGTTACGTCTCTTGTGCCTGTAGTTACGCTGGCTCACTCCCTTCCAACCGGAACACAACAATACTATAGCCTATTCCGACTATGAGAGGAGTAAACCCAAATAAACAACTTTGACACCGATATTATTGGTCACCGATATCAATTGACTTGAATAATCTATGATATTCTCTATGAATTCGCGACAAAATGGCGTTTTCGATATAACTAGTTAAGTGGAATAGTATTGTATTATAAATAAAGGTAAATTAATCAAGAACGTTTTATAGTACGTAATACAGCAGAAAAAATAGAAAATCGCATGCAATTTGTATATCTATGGTTTGTTTACCTTTATTCTTACTCTGATTGGAATAGGGTATACGTATTGCTGTTTGGTGGTGGAATAACTCATGAGTGGGTGATTCCTACCCACACGGGCTAGAAAAGAACCCTATGACCTCCTATTTTAGAATTACTATTCAATTTTCTCCAGTTTCTCATGTCGTTTAAGAAAAAATAAAACCAATATTTATGAAAATGGTATTTCATGAAAACATTTTCAATAGATTTTATCCGGAGAATATCCATCCTCCGCTCAAGACAATTCGTCGTCGAGCGCAGCCGACTCCAGGCGGCGGCAGGCGTTCGGTAAACATGACAGGAGACATAAGGTACTATAGTGGTCCCCGAGATTATTTTACATTTAACAGTGAATCGATTTAAAACTTGTGTTAAAAATATATATATATATATATATATATATATATATATATATATATATATATATATATAATCTATATAATCTTGTACAAAACATTACATACATTTATTATACATTTATTATTTATTATATTACATATAAATAAGGCATAATGTTTTGTACAAGATTATATAGATGATAACTTGACGTTAGTATTCGTTGATTGTACATTATATATAAATCTAATCGTATACATTTACTAAAATGATTGATGAAAATAATTATCTACTAAGTTTGTTAAATTAATCTTGTAAAATGATAAAATCATTTTGCTTATAAGAGCCTATTTGAATAAAGAATTGATAAATTAATATCTTAAAATGTGTAATAATTGAATTATTTTATAGGTATTAAATAAAGATGAAATTGTTTTGCTTTAAATAAGTATTAGTTTTTAATTACAGCTCTTACAGAAGCCTCAAGTGATCATTGGGCTTACTAACTATGTCTAAGCAAAAAATTATTAAAATGGTTTTCATACAAACTTTCATCTTTATCAATACAAATGGAGTTGAATTTTCAATAATACTTCCTTAATGTTGAACTATATGTTACTCCCGTATAGAAATTTTCATGATGCCAGGTAGTTTGGGCTGTGCCTTGATATATATATACATATATGTACTACATATAACGTCATTTTAATAGGAGATTTCCAAGAGTAAAGACAAGAAGAATTCGTCGCAAATGCAGAACGCGAATGCGATTCAGAATTGGGGACCTCAGGTAATTATTGATACTGTTATATCAAATTGTATGTGGTTGTACAACAGTTGAGGTAGCCCAGTGGGCAGAACACGTGGATATCGTGATTTTATCGAAGATCGTGGGTTCAAATTCGTGCTAGTACTGCTGATTTTTCTTTTGTTAATTTGTATTTTTATTCCTTCACCTTGAAATCCGCGGTGAAGGAAAATATCGTGCGGAAACCAGCATGTATCGAATGAAATTGTGTTACTTGCCTTCCATCCAATCGTTGTCGAAATGAGCTTGATCTGTTGCCCAGCAGTGGGACATTTATGGCCAGTTTGTTATGTTTTGTAAATTATGTAATTTATGTTTATATTATACATAGGGCCCCCATGGAGTGCCGCTCTTTGTTGAGAAGTGCGTGGAGTTCATCGAGCGAGAGGGCCTCGCTTCTGAGGGACTGTACCGAGTTCCCGGCAACAGGGCGCACGTTGATATGCTATTTAGCAAGTTTTACGAAGGTAATCGATTTCGAATCGAAGGCAATGAATATTTATATGCTTGATAATTAACCTACAAGTTCGTTTAAAGACAAAACCAAATAAAATTAAATAGAGGAGGTTTAAATATTGTTAATAATAATAATTAAAAAGAATTAACTTCTAAAATAGTCTCCCCTCCATGGTGTTCGCTCAGCGCTACAATATCTCATTTTTTTTATTGTAAATCAAATACAAAAAAATCATATTCATTTGAGATTTTGATTATATTTTGAATTTTATTCAATTTTTATTACATTCTTTCATTTTATAGATCCAAACATAGACCTAGACTCGCTGGATATACCAGTGAATGCGGTAGCGACTGCGCTCAAGGACTTCTTTTCGAAGAAACTCCCCCCATTATTGGATGAGGCTAGTATGGCGCAGCTAGAAGATATAGCGGGTAAGTTATCATTTAAATACTTACGTTCGGCGACTTTCTAGAGACCTATTTGTTTGTTACCCAGTAATAAAATAAATTTATATTAAGAGTGAAGATTATTTAGGTAGGGCTTTGTGCAAGTCCGGTTGCGTATTTATCACGCACTAATCAGATATTCTACCGCTAATCATCAATACTTAGTATTGGTGCGTTCCGGTTTGAAGGGTGAGGGAGCGAGTGTAACTACAGGCAAAAGGGTTATAAAATCTTTGTTCTCGAGATTAGTGGCGCATTGGCGATGTAAGGAATAGTTAATACTTCTTACATCGCCAATGTCTACGGGCTGGGGTGACCACCTAACATCAGATGGTCCACTTGCCCATCCGCCGACCTATATCATAAAATGTGCATAATTTTTTTATATATATTAGCCGGGAGGGCAAATGACTACTCCACCCGATGGTAAGTGGTAGTAGAGTCCAAACGCGACGCCGGCCAGTTCAGTCGGGGAGAATGTTTTGCACTAGCCGGCCCCGCCTCACTAAAGCGTAGTATCATATCGCGTGTGGCAGCGATGCGCGGCTGCATCGCGGGCGGCGTGGAGCTGAAGGACCGCAGCTGGCGCCTGCTGGCGCTGCGCGCGCTGCTCGCCGCCGCGCTCACGGCGCCCGCGCGCGCCACGCTCGACTACCTGCTGCACCACTTCGCCAGGTGAGCCACTCGGGGGTCGACCGGGGCGTGAGTTGTGGAGTGCATGATGACCGAGTGAGGAGCCCGCCGACGGTGGGTGAGCGAATGAGTTAGTAGTGCTTGGATCTAACGTGCTATATTTCATCGACTGCCTCGTTGGCCTAGTGGCTCGATATGAGGCCGCAGATCCCGAGGTCGTCGGTTCGATTCTTAAGTCGGACCATGTATAATAAAGTCATTGAATTTTTCTATCGAAGATTATCAGTAGCAGCCCGGAGTATGGAAGTTAGGTTCCCGATGCACGGGAGTGCCGTTGTCAGGAGGACGTCGCTACATTTCATAACTTAATTTATATAAAACTAAAATATAATAATAAAATAATTTAGTTCTAATTTTTATTCCAAAAATAAACTACATTCCAGGGTGGCAGATAACTCCAAATTGAACTCGATGGACAGCAAGAATCTCGCGATCTGCTGGTGGCCCACGCTGCTGCCGGTCCAGTTCTCGGACATGGGTCGCTTCGAGATGACGCGGCCCTACCTCGAGGACATCGTGCAGACCATGATCGACCAGCACCCCTTTCTTTTCCGCGGGCAGGAAGCCTTTGTCATGGTGTGAGGATCGTGTGTGAGTATACTTTACTAATTCACAACACGGAAAATTCATAATAAGGTCTCGGTAACTTACTTTAATTATATTTGAAATAAATAATGCATTAAGACTTAATATTTAGGTAATAATAATATCCTGGGACATTTTTCACACACGGCAATCTGATCCCAAATTAAGCTTGTACAGAGCTCGTGCTATGGAAACCAGACAACTGATGTACTACTTTTCTTTTGTAAATACATACTTATATAGATAATTACACCCAGACTCAGGACAAACAGACATGTTCATGCACACAAATGTCTGTCCTGGGTGGGAATCGAACCCACAACCTTCGGCGTGTAAGGCAAGTATCTACCAACCACGCCAACCGGCTCGTCAAAATCTTATGGTTACCAATAATCAAGCAACAGGAATACAAAGTATTAATTAAAGAAGATAACGTAGATACAGACGGCGCATGATGATATATTGACAGGTAATATATTCATAATTGACCCGGTAGTAAGTACAACTTAGATACTAGCTTAGCGGTGGCTGCGCTCATTATACTGGTTACCCATCGGCCAATCCCGTCCTTAGGAATGGACGTAACGAGTCGATGGGCCACCTGATGGTTAGTCAACACAGCCCATAGACATTGACGCCTTAAGTAATATTGTAATAAGTAAGATTGTAACGCCGTTTGGTAATACAATATATTAAGATAAATGGGTGATTAAGTGATTTTACTGGTGGTAGGGCTTTGTGCAAGCATGTCTGGGTAGGTAGGTACTTGGTATTGTTGTGTTCCGGTTTGAAGGGTCAATGAGCCAGTGTAATTACAGGCATAAGTGACATAACATCTTAATTCCCAAGGTTGGTGGCGCATTGGCGATGTAAGCGATGATTAACATTTCATACAATGCCAATGTCTACGGGCGTTGGTGACCGCTTACCATCAGGTGGCCCATATGCTCGTCCGCCTACCTTTTTTTTTTTATAGAATAGGAAGGTGGACGAGCATATGGGCCACCTGATGGTAAGTGGTCACCAAACGCCCTTAGACATTGGCATTCTAAGAAATGTCAACCATCGCTTATAGCCAATGCGTGTGTGCCTGTAATTACACTGGCTCACTCACCCTTCAAACCGGAACACAACAATATCAAGTATTGCTGTTTTGCGGTAGAATATCTGATGAGTGGGTGGTACCTATACTATAAAAAAAAAACCTACCCAGACGTGCTTGCATAAAGCCCTACCACCAAAAGAATTTGTTTGTGTGTAATGTATATAAATACTTGTAATTAAAAATTTTATCTTGAAAATTATTCTCTTTGAAACTGTTGTAGTAGTAATTTATTATTTTTATTTCAGGAACCCACAATGCATGTTGCATTCGTGATGGACGACGTCTGACCTCAGCTTTAACGCCGTCACATAAACGGTAACGTTTATATCGCCGTGTACCGTTCAAGTGAAGTTGTACGAATAGTGCGTAAGGCTAAATACGCGGACACTACGCGTGACACGCGATTCTAGGCTTTATGGGTTCCGTATAAGTGTCTATATTTATATAACGTCGACATAAAAAAACGCTAGAACAATCGTTTGTAAGTTCTAGATGTTTCGTCGTAAGTCGTAACTACCGTCGCTATCGTTGTTGTAACTTTATCTAAGTTATATATAAGGTGATGATTCGATAACGAAATTCGACGGATTATTTTTACAAGTGTCATATCATATTATGCTTAGAGTAACACGGCTACGCTTTCGTATCGATATTTAGCGCTTTTGTTTTACGTCGGATGGACGATGGGAAGGAAGCAATGGACTCGTTGGATTGGATTGGTTTCAAGGATCAGTATTTTAAAGGTAGGCGTTTATTAAATTATATCGTATTTCTATTAGGCGTAAGGTTGAGATTCGTGCACAAAAGTATTTAATGACAAAAAAAAATGTATAATCGTAAGTATTATTGGTATGTATAACGTATTTGAATTATCAATTAATGGCAACACCACGTAATGAGCAAATTCCGTTCAGTCGATGAGTAATTATTGAATTATTGTTAATATTATGTATAGATATACTCGTATATGGTTTTTTTTTGGCCGAATGTATGTGTTTTCGTTTTGAATTTATTGCCAAGTTAACTTTTTCCTCGATTTGAAAATTGTTGTGCAATTTTTACTTTTTTTTTACAAAATATTGATCAAAGTCTTGCCGCAAACGCTTATATAATATGTGATGAATTCTAATATCAAATAACGTTGAATCTTGCCAAAAAAATATTTCTTTGGATTAATTATTGATACAAAACGTGAATTAAATGGCAGCTGATGAATATATAATTTTAAAGGCTGATTTTTTAAATTTTCGTTTTTACATTTAATTTTAATAATTAAAATAAACGCAATTTTATTTTTTGATTTATGCTTAACACAAAAGGCAACTGAAAAACTTAAGATTAGAGACAAAATGTCTAAAAATTATTAAAATTCGCTGAAAATATCTTAGTTTATAGTACTTGGCACTACAATGGCGTGCTTAAATTATACATTTTAATAATAATTTCGGCTCATTTATATCGATGTATAAGGTTTTATAATAATTGTAATATCAACCAATAAGTATTTAATGGAATTTTATTAACAACGATACTTATTTAAGCGTGTAAAGAGTATCAAAGGATATTATATGGCAACAGAAATGTACATTCCGTTTCGATAGTTTTTTTTATGATGATTTTTTTAAAACAAGCTTTTGTTTGTCAATATTTAATAATTTAGGTTTTATTGTAACTAGAACAAAAAAAAAGTGAACCAATTCAGCTCAATTTGTTGGATGAAACTGTATTAAAATTCAGTTTCAAAATTTGAACGATATATTTATTCATATTTATTTATTTAACTTATATATAAACATATATTTATATATAAACATTTAAATAACCTGATGAGTTAAATAAAAGCTTGTAAAAATATTATTATTTTTTAAATGGGCTATAATTATCAAGAAGCGATGTCTGTTTGAATTAACTTTTTTTTGTTTATATATAGTTGAAAGGAGACGTAATCATTATTGTAAATGTTTAACTTATACACGGATCTCGATAAATTTTTTTATCGCTTACTTAACACTTCCATATTTAGCGTCCAAGATATTATATTTGTCGGCTTATTTATGTACTAAACGATAATATTTTTTTATTTAATTTTTTTTAATTTTTTTTTTCCTACCTGTACATCACATGTATTTAATTTTAAGGCGAAATTAGTGATCCGTTTATAAAGCGGGTGGCCTATTTTGTATATTTAAGTGTTTTATGAATAGACTGATATTAGAAATTATTTTCTTTATATGCAAAAAACATATTTTTGTATTATACGCTTAATTTTTATTTTTTTATTTTTATAAAGGAATGGAATTTTGGTCTCTTATTATTAAATCAAACGATAGAATTTTATCAAAGTTGTATGTTTTATAAAAAAATGACAAGCGTCACCTGTGCATACATATATTTACGTTTGAAAAAACAATAAATTTGATATTATCTTCTTTTTATATACAAATAAATTTATATTAAATATTTATTTCATACAGTTTTATCACAAATTTCGTCTAAATCAAAATGATATACGAACTTACTTATAAACGTTGCTTAGCGACTGTTTGGTCAAACATTGATTTCGCTCTTTCTGTCGTTATTGATTTGACATTCGATAGAGGAAGACAGCATTCTTTAACTAATCACCCGCTATGCAACGTTTATACGTAAAAACGTTGATAATTATTAAGTATTTATTAATTGTTTCGAATTTCTCGCTATTATATAAAGAGGCTATTATTAAAGATTTGTAAAAAATACTCGACAAAAGTTTAGGGTGACTAAAATTTCATCCCTTTAAAACGCATATCACAACAAGCGTTGACTATTATATATCTAACGAATATTTTATTGCATTCGTATTAAATTATTATGTTTAGTTGAAATTTAATTGAAAACCTATCCAGTGCAATTTTTTATTTGCATTATATAAAATGTATCCTATAAAGCTTTTTAAAGATCGGTATCTAAAGAAATGCAATTTCAATATATATGTTTGCGTTCAGCAATATATGGAATCGATGTAATTATTCATAAGTAATGTTTAATATATTAGATGTCTCCATTAAGCATAGGTAAGGTGTATTTATTGTAAGTTTTTATCGATATAATATTATCATTATATCATACGTCTCTGTCGCGCACGCGGACGTCAATTGAAGCGGTTCGCGTGCGCGATAGAGAAGGAAATAATCGTGTCCAATAGGGGAATGAAGCGAGGGAATTTTTTATATTTTACTATGAATCGAAAAAGACATAGAACCTACTTTCGTTTGTAATAATATATTTTTTTTTTAATAGAAATTATCGCTTTTCCTACTCGTTACGACGTATGATGTTTCCCCTTTAATTTTTTTTTCATTCGATGTAAATATTGTACATTGATTAATTTTTCGTAATTTATTTATTGAAATATATTTTTTTTTTAATTATTATCGTAAAAGTTTTGAAAGCCATATATTTGTTATCTACTACAATATATATCGAAGTGTTTTTATTTATATATTTTTCATTTATTTTTTTCATATGATAACACGAACGCATTGATTAAATTTAATTTATATTGTGCCATTTTATTTGAAAACGTTTAGCTCGGTGTTTCTAATTCGATGTGAATTCTTGATGCGTTGTGTTTGCGTCCAAATATTTTTAGTAGGTTCTCGAATGTTCTAAAGTAGTATCGATGTACGCTTCGATGACTGGAGGTTCAATGGCTGCTTAATTATTGAAAATTATCTTGTCACAGAAACAAAATATTAATGTTATAAATTGAAATGTTTTCTATATATGGAATATTTGTATCTCAATTTTATTAATACGAAATGTCAGTCATGTCATGGTTTGATATAAGAACAATGTGGTTGTTACCTCATAAATTTTAAATCATTGAAATTAATAAATAAATTTATCACATTTCATCCCAAACTGAGAGTATTCTCTTATGAAATATCAATTTGTAATTCCCGAAACAGCCATTGAAGTTTCTGTCAGGACAATTTTGCTATGTGCGTCTCAAATAACTGTAAACACAGTTCAAAAGAATGTGTCATATTTTATAATAAATAACCATCTATGTAATAATATTTTGTTTTATTGATAAACCTCTTATTAATCTAATACTTTATCTTTCAATTTAAAATCTCTTAGTCTTGACTTTAAAGGTTAAATATATTTTTGCTAATTTACGCTTCCCCAACTACCATGCCTCCGATTCTCGAGTCGATACATATTTCGTCCGGTAGCCAACGAATCGACTTCGAGTCGTATCATAGCGATAGATGACATTCCGCAATGTCAAGCACTCGGTTCACGAGTTTTAATCAAAACTAAGCTGAACCGTATGAGTTTGTCACGGTTGATAAACTAACTATGAACGCTTTTTTTTTAATTCGTCGCAAAATCATACAAAATAATTAATTGTATCGTACTAGATATAAACACAACAATAACAGCCTGTTAATGTCCCACTGCTGGGCTAAGGCCTCACCTCCCTTTTGCGGAGAAGGTTTTAGAGCTTATTCCACCATGCTGCTCCAATGCGGGTTGGTAGAATACACATGTGGCAGAATTTCAATGAAATTAGACACATGCAGGTTTCCTCACGATGTTTTCCTTCACCATCAAGCATGAGATGAATTGTAAACACAAATTAAGCACATGAAAATTCAGTGGTTGCTTGACCGGGTTTGAACCCACGATCATCGGTTAAGATTCACGCGTACTAACCACAAGGCCATCTCTGCTTTTTCGGCTTCATCAATCGGCTTTTTGAGATACAAACACGGCATGCAAAAATATAAAAGCAACTTTAAACTATCTAGCTGCTTAGAATAATTTAACTTCTGTGTCTTTAAACGTCAAAATAAAATTAATTTGAAGTAATAATAATATAACTTTTTAATGGTATCTGAATAATTTAATCATTTATAGCGCACTAATGTACAGTCACAACATTATTTACAAAACTACACATAATGTACATCTGTGTAAGATGTTACTATACTAATTAACGAACACAGCATTTAGATATAAAACGCACTCACATTGTATGTGCTGTTGTCAGCGATAGAAACGAAGTGAACGAAAAATGATACGTTTGTGGCTGATTAACCAGCTGGTTGGTTGAGTTTCCATTAAAGGGTAGTAGAGGTAGAAACGCTGAACTTTCTCCAGTGTTAGATAAAAGTTCTATCGCATTATGTCCTATAACACCTGCGCAGTTTGCCAGTGTTAAAAATGTCAGGGGAACAATTTGTTACAATCTGGCAAACCGAATGAAATGTCTGTTTTAATAAAATACCCTTTATGTGATGAACGTTGTTTTTTTGCTTGATTCAAAGCATATACGTAGAAAATATTTAAATCCACTATTAAACAGCAATTTGTTTCAACGTCTTAATTTTTCCTCAATTAACGTTTAAAATAGTTGTATTATTGTTCATTTTAGCATAGACAACTTTTCCAAAATCTATGTAACCTCGTTAAAAAACGTATATGTGAAATACTATTAAACATTTGGTGGCAATACAAAACCGTTTATAACTATAATTCTTTACCATTCTATTTACTATTAAAAGTTCTTTTTACGTATAAAATGTGTGTTGTACAAGCACAGCTACAGTTTTGTTCGTTAAACTTCACTTTTCCACAGAACACAATATTGTTTGTTATTCACGCGGTGTCAATATTTTTGTTACCCAGTTCAAGGTTAAACACACCCAGCTCCCCAGCAACCGCACCAAGGTATGGAGCCGTCTTGAGGTGCAACTGATAGTTTCCTGGATTTGTGTGTGCACGCTGATCCCAGTGAGTTTACAGACGAGCACATACTGTTCGTGCGTTCGTGTTCTGAATGTGACGTCGTCATCTCCTGTAAAAGTAAACTGTAAATTTAATGATCATAGAAAACAATCCAAAGCATTCCAATCAAATTATAAATCAGACTATTTGGGAAACATCACCACTCCTCTATTTATAAATTTAGTATTTTTTTTAATACTACAGATGACGTAATATGTATCTAGATTTTCACCATAAAATAAACGGTAAACGAAATTGTAAATATGGATCCAGATATTATATGGCCTCTTGGTGTTCGAGATATTCGCTATGATGTAGGGCAATCACACGCAAACGCTTGCCCATACATTTATTTGATGGCGATGGAGAACATGATGGTGTTTTGTGGTGTCAGGATGCGGTTGAGAATAATACAAAATGTCGGTGGTTATACTATAATATACATATACTTAAATATAATAACAACAATACATAAAATAAATGTATACAAATGAGTGTTTTATGAATAAAGAGCGTGGGTATTCTAAAACTTGACAATTACTTACATGAAACTAGTAAAAGAATGCATGATAAAGCGTGTGAATGCCCCAATCTTCAGCTATGGAGACAATTGCTGCATCGAAGAACACATTTTTCTAATAGAAAAACCTGAAAGTACCTGATAGCTATCCCGCTTATAACGCGGGCTATAGTTCGAAGACGCCATCGCACTACGCGGCATCGGTCGATGCCGTGTGCAGTGCTTGTGCTTGGGATCCTGTTCCTCTATCAGCCTTTCATTATCACTCTCCACTTGAACTGGTACACCATTTTTCACTCCGTTCTTGACTTCAGCTTTCTTCTCTCGTCTTTTTCTTTCTCGTTTTTTGAATGTTAGTGAAAATCGCTTTCGCTTTTTTGCCTTCGGTGACTCTTGTCTTTGTGGTATCGTTGACTTTTCTCTTTCTGACCGGCTTGTATCGTCATCTAATGGTGGGGCTTGCGATTCTGTATCAGTTTTCAGGGTAATCTCCGTCCGTGTGGAAGACTCTAGTTCACTTTTATATGCCACCTCCTTTTCAAGATTTGCCAGTTCCATTCTTCTTAACTTCTTTGGCAGTTTATTAACCGTTGCATATATTGGTTCTTCGTTTTCTCCGACCGGTGCAGAGCGCGATCTAAAAAAGAAATCGAATTTCTTTGGCTTCACTGGCATCTTCTTTTCAACGAAAACAACTGTGCTTGCAACCTCGGTGGTGGTTGATTTAATTTCATCTCCCGATTTTTGGCTAGGACTACTTGGAATGGGTGTCGTTCTAGGATAATCGTAAGTTAATTCAATGTTCTTTTCTGTGACGTAACATTTAGGCGTTTGTTCTTGACAAACTTCAGTCTTTGCGTTTGAATCGCGATTCTGACAACAACACTTATTTTGTACAATGTTTCTCGTGTTACACATGAATATTGAGTTTTGTTGAATGTATGTAGTTTGTATTGTAGTTGCAGATTGGACATCTCCCAATAAATCTTCTACATTACCGCCTGTATGGAAGCGAGGGGGTTGGTAAGGAGCTATTACAAATCCCGGAGGAGGTGGTCCAGTCACATGAAAGGGCGTCGAAGTCACTGACTGGAAAAATCTCGGCATATTCGGAGCATCATGTACAAGTACGTCGACAGTTCGATCAGAGCTATTGTCTGTCGTATTTGGTGGCGTTTGCGCATTAAGTAGGGATTGCGTTGTTTCTTTAGTTATAAATGTTTCTTTTTTATTTATTTGTTTGCTCTCTTCATCTCGTTTAGCATCTTTTTGGCACTCGTCGCAAGTGCATGGCGTTGCGGCACCACTCTGCAACAATAAATTATTTTACAGGTTATGCGGTTACACCCACGACGCTTTGAAGCTATCGAATACGTGCATGTGTTTGTAATGTGATCACCATAAATCATTAAAGAAAATAAATTGGGTTTTATTAATTACAAATCATGCATTAATAAAATTAGAAGCACGCGTGATATATTTACAATTTTTATTAATATTTTGTGCGTAATTAAGTACTGTGCATTGTGATTGTATTTGTTTGAAATTGTTATTTTAATTTTACATACATAATAAGGTACCCGTTTAGTGTTTAGTTAGTGTCACCGTTTGAACGGTTTTATTTGTATTTCTGCTCACATCAACATACAAGGTTTATTTTAAACCTCTTTTACGGCAACTTACGTGTTCAAAGATTCTGAAAAACGCTTTTTATCTCTGCTTTAATTGACACAGACGTGGTTTTGTCCAACTGTTCGTTGATCGTTTCAAAATTAGGTGTAGCGTCACCTCGACGGATTTGTCGCGTTAATATTATGATTTGGGCACGCGACGTGCGTCACACTTCCGCAGCCATTGATTGAATCACAAACAGATTGAGATCCATGGACAATAGTACGCAATTATTAATTTTTAATAGTTTAATATTGCCATATAATTATAAAATAAATTAAATCAATCTAAGACAGATTTGTAATAACGTTTAAAAATAAAATGACATTGAAGTATTTAATAAAAATTGTCATTGTCAACACAAATTGATATCTAAAATTTAAAACATACGTACAATTAGAATGAAATTAAGTTGAGATAAAGTGTCAATTAAATAATATCCGAAAATTAATCAATCAAACCAATTGTTTATAACCTTATACATTTTGAATACAAATATATTAATAATATTTTAAAGAAGCAAAGACCATGATCGCAATTAGACATATTAGAGTTTCAGATACGACAGTGTAAGAAAAAAAAACAATATAAAGTAGAAAACATTTCAACAAACCATATCCGACAATCATTGATACACACAAACGTAATAATGATCATAAACAAATCACCATCATATCTCCTGAACAGTTGAAGACATTACACGAATCACTCACTGTGCGGTCCAAGCGACCGGCGGGACTGGACTGAGTTTATTTATAATTTCTTTACATTAGGTGGTACAATATTTTCATACGTCGGTGTCCGCCCTTGACTCAGATTCCAGACAAATCGTATTCGGATGGACCCTCTCAACGTGCTATTGACGTTTTATTGATTTCGAACAGTTTTCCGCGGTTCGCTGTTGCTAATGGATCTATTTTCGTGCGTAATGGCTTCTAAAGCTTATGGATCATAACGATATAAGTCTACGTTTCTGAACGTTATTCGGCCCTATGAAATTCTGGCAATTGTTGGTCCAATATCAATTGCTAATAATCATCGAACGAAGGTAACACTCGGTGAGTAAGTTTTTAAAATTATTTTAAGTTTCCTTATAAAACATTTTATATTTCTTTTATTTAATACAGAAGTCGAAAATTCTTCTACTTCTTTAATTAAAAGCTTTATTCGGAATTATTAAATTTGAGTATATATTAGAATATGTATAATTTACAATTAATTTATTAATAAATAAAGCCTTTATTTCTGTTCTTAATTATGCAAATAATAATAATTGTAGTTTTGTGAATGTGTGCCATTGCCAGTGCCATTTTAAAGTAAAATATTATAATTTATAATATTATAATAATTGTCAAAATGCACTATGTACCACTGAAAAATTGCGAATAGTTCACGATTTTTTTAATATATCGTTTGAATAATAACCCAAATAGTAAATTCAAACCATTTGATACATTTATTATGTTTATTGTAATTAATTGTACAAGAAATTAATAAACCTATAAAATCTGTAGAGTTGTCTTCGAAATCAACTTAATTAAAACTGCCCTGTAGCGTAGATACTAAAACTGAGCCATAAATATAAGCTATATGATACAGTAGGCTATACTGTAAGAACAAACACGAACCTCACCGCAGAAAACGGTCGTAAAATATCAGAAAGTGATATGCGACATTGACAGTAATAATCATAACATTTCAAGAAAACACGCATCAAAATCGTATATTTCGGTTACTATATGTCGGCTGTCAACATTTCACGGGTGAGTTATGAAGTTAGCTACAGAATAGCACTTCAGGGTCTTTAATTAAAGATATAATTCAGTTGTCACTGGTCGTTTCGTATTTACTACTTATGAAGTATTTTTTTTTTATAGAATAGGAAGGCGGACGAGCATGCGGGCCACCTGATGGTAAGTGGTCACCAACGCCCATAGACATTGGCATTGTAAGAAATATTAACCATCGCTTACATCACCAATGCGCCACCAACCTTGGCAACTGAGATGTTATGTCCCTTGTGCCTGTAATTACACTGGCTCCCCTCAAACCGGAACACAACAATACCAAGTACTGCTGTTTTGCGGTAGAATATCTGATGAGTGGGTGGTACCTACCCAGACGAGCTTGCACAAAGCTCTATCACCAATAAGTCATACATATTGACATACGTCACTTTTCAGCGCCATGTTATGTAAGATATTTTGATAATTCCACGTAGAACTATATATTTGTCTTTTTTTTAATTAATTATTCTTTATTATTGTACCTTGTTTTCTTGCTCCCCCTCCTCTGGTACGACGCTGAGATCATGAAAGGCAACAGCTCGAACAGAACCGTCTGCGCTTGCGCACTCCGGACACGCGCTGCACACTGACGCGCTGTCCTGCCAAACAAAACTGTGCTTTATTAACGTTCACTAAAGTTAGTTTTTTATTTGCAGATGCATTAATTTTATATTTAATATTTTTATTGTATACAGAGATGTTATGATAAAATGCTTTGAAAAAATATTTATTTCCAATTAATTTTCAGAATGGTTTACTTTTTTTTTGCCTATTAACAAAAGTTTTACGCAATAACATTATTTTAAATTCATATTTTAATTAAAAGTGAAATCCGAAACGTTATGCATGATTTAAAATATATACAAAAATCATCATTACATAATATACCATTTTATTACGAGTCGAATAATATTATTTTAAAATAAATTGATTATTTATTTATAAAAATATATACACACAGATAATAAATACACGTTAAATAATACTTTAAAACATTATTAATCTATATGATATAAACAATGATATGGAATGGGTTTGTGGTTGATGGAAATATTTTTTATAACGCATTCTGCTGTGCTGGAATGTGCGTGACATGCTAGTCAATTAAATAAATAAGAATAAATTGTAGCGCCGATTCTGACCATCACATAAATTATGATGATAAAAGATCCCAATTAAAGAGCGTATGTGTGTCACTAGCATTTTGTCCCGGGTAACATGATATGAGAGAGAGAGCACGATCTCACTAAGGAGGACGCTTTAGATCGGGCAAAGTGGAGGCATAGATGCAGGAAAGCGGACTCTTGCGTTACTAGGCCGGGAAAATGCTAGGCAGAAGAAGAAGAAGAAGAAGTAATAAATTCGATAAAAATAGAGATTCAAATAAAGTGTTATTAATATAGAAAAAATATAGCATTTTTTTTTCTAATGTCAAGAATGGAAAAGTATTTAGAGTTCGATACTGAAAAAAATATATTTCGGGTATTTATATACCGGAGTATATTATATGCTTTGGTAAATAAATCTGGATAGAGAATATATTAAATCACAAAATTTACAAATAAAATGGAACATTCTAAATCAAAATTCTAAATGGAATTTTACTAAATCAAATTTAAATCAATAAATTTTGCCAGACGAAATACTGGCTGTTTGCTATACTTATAATATAGGTAGGCGAACGGGCAAATGGGCCACCTTATAAGTGGTAAGTGGTCACTACCGCCCATAGACATTGGTGCCGTAGGAAATGTTAACCATTTATTACGTCACCAACGCGCCACCAACCTTGAGAACTAACATGTTATGTCCCTTGTGTCTGTAGTTACAGTAGCTCAATCACCCTTCCAATCAAAATACAACAATACTATGTATTACTGTTTGGTAGAATATCTGATGAGTGGGTGGTACCCATACGGGCTTGCACAAAACCCTATCGCCAAGCAAATGGTAATCTATTTCCTAATGTATTGTGATAAGTGCATAAAAAGCATAACAGAGTGAGACTATCTAATCTAGATTAATCTAGTTCAAATCTAGACATAACAAGTTGTAGTGTCACTTACACTATGCTCAGCTGGCTCAATATTATCAGGAGGATACTATGATGCAAAATAAAAAACATATATTTAGATAAACTACATTCATTAAAATACATCAATTAAATTTAAAAAAAAAATAATAATTTTGCATTTGAAAATATTCTATCATAAATAACTGGTCTTTCCAAAAGTGCAAATTCGATAGAGAAGCTTATTAAGGTATTATTGTTAAACCAAAATGTATTCATTATTAATAACTTAGGGTGCAAAATACGATATTAATCATCATCAATCAAATCGCTTGTTTTATTACCATATACATCTGGTTGCTATATTATGTACATTTCAATTAAAAATAGGACATGTCCTTGTACTTACATCAGGGTATTCTGATTCGTAAGGATCGGCCTGTGACTGCTACACGCGTGCGTAAAATCATAAAATTATTAAAGCACTAAGTTATTAAACAGTTTTAATCTATATACTAAAATCTCCCACAATTTCTAAGAAATCAGGGACTTAAGTTATTTCTTTGCCATTAAACATGCTCTACATTGCAAATAATTGTATTGCCAAACGAATAGTATAATTATTTCTACTGATTGAAAAAGGTCGCTAGGTGCTGTTAATTGAAGGAGGCCGCGTGGCTTCGATAGAGACTATTATTGTTATTATTTATCTTACTAATCATTTACCCATAGACGTTTTGTTTTAATCTATCGTACCTAGTAACTAGTAACCTAGTCCCCCGTCACACGTGGGTAAAGCGGAAGCTAATTTGAATGATAAATGCTAAGCAACCTACGTCCGAATGTTCCGGTGATGAGCGACGTTCCCGTAGCATTCTATCAAGTCTATCATATTCGTAGCGAAGCGCTGATATTTCACGCTTGAGTTGTTCGTTCTCTCGCTTCAGCTTCTTTATATCTGATTGACCTGGAAGAAGATTCGAAATTCAAATATTACATTGTGTTTTGAGATATTATTATATCTTGATTAATAACATTTATTGAGTTTTTCTATTAAGTGATTTTGAATAACAGTGTGTCATTAAGTGGTTACGGTTGGTTGACACTCCCGTACCTTAGAAAGGATATATCCGGTTGCGTCCAATTGCCGTCCTAGGGATTATGACAATGAGGGAATAGAAAGTCTATCGTAAATAAAATATATCATATATAAAAAAATGTTATTAAACCTCTTTCAACTTCGGCGTTTATGTTGATGGTGCGTAGGCGCAGCTCTTCGTTCTCGTATAGCATACCCCGCGACGACTTCCGATCCAACCTATTATAAATATAATAAATTAAGTTATCTTTATAAATTAACGTATTTTTCAAAAATCTGTGGTTAAGCCAGAGCCTCTAGCACAAAGTAAATTATAACAAATTACTTAAATGAGTATAATGTAATATACTTTAGCAGTGTTAAATAATACAATTATAATCATAATTATTTATTTAAAATAATTATATATTGTTACGTACTTCCGGTTCGGTTTGACGTTGACATCTTTCCTGCGCGTGCGCAACATGCTCGCTCCCGTCACGCTCGACATGTTGCCGCCCCTCCATACGTCGATTAACACCTGGAAATACAATAAATCTCAAATTTCTCTAAATTGATATATTTTTTAACTATTAAGGCTGAAATATTTCTGCAAGAGCTATTTTTTTTATTATATTATTTTATGAAAAAAAAAATGCTTAATATATATGTGTTTGGTTAAAACAAAAGTTTGTAAAACTGCATTGTTATTCTGTAAGAACTCACTTCATTACTCAGCCGTGAAATGTTCACAACCGACCTATGTTGATATACTATTTTGATGCGTGTTTTCTTGAAATGTTATAATTATTATGGTCAATGTCGCATGTCACTTTCTGACATTTCACGACCGTTTTCAGAGTTTCGTCGTGTATGTCAAGTTAATTTATCAAAAAACAATTCTTTGTTTTTTGCGGATTTTTAAAAGAAAATTTTGATGATATTGGTCCATTTCCAAAACATACAAATAATAAGTTTAATATAAGTCATAGAATGTAATATTTTTTTAATAATGTTTAATAAAAGAAAAACTCAATAAATACTTCAAAGTTACCGATTACCTCACTGGGAAACCTGGTATTCGTATATCATATCCCTAAGTAACAATGTATACATACGTACAATACAAATTTGACTGCCTCGTTGGTCTAGTGGCTTGATGTAAAGCCGCAGACCCGGAGGTCCTGGGTTTAATTTCCAGGTCGGTTCAATAAAAAGTTATTGGGTTTTTCTGTCAGAAAATTCTCAGTAGCAGCGCGGAGTCTGAAAGTTGGAAGCGTATACACTCCCGTGCCTCGGAAAGCACGGAATGCCGTAGGTCCTGCGCCTGAACTCTTTCCGGTCGTGTCGGAATGCCGTCCCATCGGATGTCGGAGTATGAGAGTCAGAGAATAGAGAGTGCACCTGTGTTTGCACACACACTTGTGCACTATAATATTTCCTGCGCAGTTGGCTAATCTCTCTTGAGTTTGGCCGCCGTGGCCGAAATCGGTCTGGAGGACATTATTATTATTACAAATATGAAACCCACAAATTACATAACACGGCGAATGAACTTTTGGCTGAATTTGGTCTACGAAGAATAAATCGGCGGCCACTACCTCAGGTAGCAGTAATAACTACCGAGTCAACGGTTTATTCAAGGGAGTTTTCGGGCGTACATATAATTACATCATATTATATGCTAAAGCCTTCTCCGAAACACGCTACAAGAGAAGCCTTAATTGTTAGTATAGATTTATAGTATTTTTGTATCATATACAGATATAATAAATACCATATTTTAAAATCTTTCTAGTTATTTTTCCTTTTGTAAGAAGTCACTACATAGATTTTAATGAAACTCTGCAAAATGATAGCCGTTCATCCCAGAAAGAAAATGTAACCCTGATCTACCGTAAATGGGTTAATATTAAAACATTAAAACTAGACACCATTTTGTAATATTTCAGTCATTGTTGTAAGTCTATGGCGCCATTATTAACAACAGCCATAGACATATGATACGTAACGGAAATCCGGGGCATGTGAGGAATACTTATATAACTAATATGTAATCCGTAGACATGTGAGCGATCTGACATACTAAGCTAAGACCTACTTTGATGAGGAAAATGTGACTTAAAACGTGATTTTCTAAAATAAACCCTAAAACTGCAACTCGAAAGGTTATATTTGTTTGTTTTTTTTCATTATATATAGATATAATTTTTGGTATTAGAATGTAATAAATATTTTAATGTATAATAATATGTAGTAACTGTCCCACTACTGGGCCTTATCCTCTCCTTTTTGAAAGGTGGTATCGGAACTAAGATTTCTTCGCGATATTTTTCTTCACCGGTCAGCACGAGGTGAATTATAAAGCACATGAAAATTCAATGATGAATCGTCGGGTTTGCTCGCGTTTGAACACGTTATCTTTGCTTAAGATTCACGTATTTTAACGGCTGCGCCTTATGGGCCTAATGGGTTACTTAATAATGTTGTTATAAATGCGAAAGTGAGTTTGTTTGTTTACATACAGAAAAGGATATAAGGTAGCTAACATTTTCCTCCCTTACGTGCGTGGTTGGTAACTAGTAAGAAAGTACTGGAAAAAATTCTTGTATTATAAAATATTTAAAGAAAATGTCGTGTTTTTCGGGCTCAGTTGAATCTAGAGTCAGAATCAAAGTATGTGTGGTAAAATTGAGCTGTCTATTCTATTAAATATCTGCATTATATATCTGAATTTATATGGTCGTATCGAAGTGATCACTAAGTAGCGATAAGACTTTCTAATCTTGTATCTGTAATTTTTTGTCGTGTTTGTTGTTTGTATTTATAATTAATTTTCGTCTAAATAAAATATTATTTTTATCCATGTAAAACAGTTCGGTAGCTTATCTCCTCTCAAACGCTTTTCTTTGTTTTTGTTTGGTTGCTATTGACGAGTTTTATTGTTATCGAATATAAAAAAAAATGAAATACGAGTAGTGAAAAAAAATGTAAACTTGAAATTAAATATATAATTTGCTTAAATTTACAATACTTACCCCACAACTATTTATGATAATACAAATATAGTTACACACTGATTATTATGGTCTTTAAAATACACATCTATCTAAGCTTCTCTTGTAACAAATTTCTGTGGCAACACAGTAACAACCTGTGAATGTCCCACTGCCGGGCTTAGGCCTCCTCTCCCTTTTCGAGGAGAAGGTTTGGAGCTTATTCCACCACGCTGCTCCAATGCGGGTTAGTGAAATACACATGTGGCAGAATTTCAGTGAAATTAGAGACATACAGGTTCCCTCACAACGTTTTTTTTCACCGTCAAGCACGAGATGAATTATAATCACAAGTTAAGCACATGAAAATGCAGTGGTGCTTTCTCGGGCTTGAACCCACATTTATCGGTTAGGATTCACGCGTTCTTACCACTGCGTCATCTCGGCTTGTGTGGCAATACGAGTGCTTGTAAAATGCTTTAAATCTTAGAGGTACAGATAATTAAATTAATTTAATGCTTATAATCAAAATTTAAGTTTAAGTGTCAAAGAATATCTGAGTTCCGAATTTAAGCCACTGGAGTTACTTCGTAAATTTCGATTGTCTTATAATTTATTTTAATTGAAATAATTAATTACGAGTATACTTATAAAACTATATAATATTTTTTTTTATCGTGGCTTGAATCACAGTACTTACTGTTTGTTTATCCAAAGAGTTCTATTAAAGTCCTGTAGATGTTATGTTGTGTATAATAATATTATATATTTAAGAATTACTCTTTATTCCTTTGTTTGTTTGTTGTTCGATATTGGAATATCCCGATTATGTGACCAATAAGCACGTGACGATATTTACGATATAAATTTATACATTTATATAAATATTCAAATTTTTATTTAATATAAAGTACAGCACGTTTCTCATTGAACTGTTATATGAAGATTCGAAATTCAAAAATAACTATTTTTTTTTTGTATAATAATAAATTTTACAAAATTCGTTAAATTTTGTAATGTTTTTAACATTGTAACTAAAACACGAATTCAAAAATATTAATTTTATTTCAAATCAATTTGAATTATACTTGTCAAGACAATAAATAATATAATAAGCCGTTTAAAAAATAGATATAAATCCGTTTCTATAATAATAATATAAGAAGATTTAATTCTATATTTAAAATTAGGATCAATTCCATTTTTAAAATTTGAAACGCACAAAAACACCCGTTCAAAAAACGGCAACACTTCACAGATAACATTTTTTTACATATAATTAATTAAAATAAGAATCTTACTTGTGGAATATAACTAATGCTGGCTTCTATTAGAGTGTAATTAGATTACGCGAGACACCGACCAGCAAATCTGTAAAACTGACTTTAGTTGAGCACTCTTGACCTGCTCTAGACTTTACTCATGCGCAGTGCCCGACTAACTTAATTATGTAAAAATTTATATCTCTATATACGAGTCTTTATAGTCAGTCTTAAGAAGTCGCTAAAACATGGGTTTTTGTCACGTAGACTGTTGTGTCTAGTAAGCGCACATTAATGATTTTTATAGACTAATGCTTATATACCTATTATTTTGTTTATGTATTTAAATCGTTTCTTCACTATGAACCTTCTTTTACAATTGATTCTAATAAAAATATTTTTTAATCTTGATTGCAAACAATACATTACTCATACTAATAAGATAATTATAAAGCATAAGGAATCGGATTTACCGATTACAATGACCTCTATCAGGCAACCTCTTTGAGAAGAGTATGGAAAAATCAGAAAAGATTATAGCGACAAACAATGTACGTATACATTTATAATAAATTAGCAAATCAATAAATAATAATTATGAAAACTATTTTTAAATACAGGAGACGCTTATTTCGAGTTATAGTGCATTCGATTTCGAAAGGTTTTTATAGGTAAATATTCAACTTGCAAGGTTTAGATTCTATTCTACCTAAGTAATATTAATTTTCGCTGTAAGAAGTTTAAACCGTTTACACCGCCAAAGGTAAGGTAGGTCATGTTATGTATATCTCGAGATCTCAGTACAGCGTCATACCGTCACGTTTACAATACGTTGTTCTCATACGCAGAGAAGCCACCAAAGATAACGTTTATCGCATTATTTCTTATTTCTCTAATATGTAACGCATTTGTAGGATAATACCCTGATTATCTTAAAGTGCGATATCTTTTAAAAACTTTGAAGATGATAAATATAATCTATTAAAAAATTAGACTAAAATTATTGATACATTTTTCAAGAGTGTGCGGGTAAAAATGATAGCAAGTCTTTAATTTTGGTCAACCAAAATTTGGTTTAAAGTTTATTTGGAATAAGGATTTTTACTGCATCTTGGCTCAAGTAGCTATCTCATAAGTCTGCAGATCTCTAGGTTCTGGGAAAATTCCGGGTCTAGTCATTAACGCTATTTAAAAAAAAAAGTAATAACCTCGTGTTATGGAAGTTGCCAGTTTACACTCCCGTTTCGAAAGCACATGAAGTAGAGTAGAGCCAATACTCATTGCGGTCGTGTCGTCCGTCCTATCGGACTATACTCTGAGTTTCTTTCGCCGGTTCTTCTCAGAGCTGGGCGTTTCTTTCCGAAGCGATAATAATTTCTAATTTGACTATTAATAAATACGTGTAAGGCTTCCATGTTCCATGTTCCATGACTAAATCATAAGTTATACTAAAAAAAAATATTTATTTCATATATATATTTTTTAAATTTTTATTTATCATAAACGTACATATTGTACTATTTTTATACGCAAATATTAAGCTTTTATCATGTGTATGTCAAAACTTGTTTTTCATGGTGGTATGCGCAAACGATCCCGTGGTTGTGTCGGTCCCACCCCCATTGCTGAGATAAAAAATTGGTCACTATCTTCAACTAAAATGTAAACCGATTGAGATTTTGCATACCTTTATAATAAATAATAAACATACCAGTTTTTCAAAATGGCCACTAAGTTTATTTGAAAATTGTTTTTTCGGGTCTGATACAATACACAATACATGGAAAGTCGATACAAATACTCGCCATGATCAAAACGTATATGTACATAATATACAGAGTGAGTAAAAAGTATAGGAAGTATTACTTGTCTTAAAATGACGATTCGAAATGAATTGTGATGTTCCTCTTGGTTGCACTGTACTCTGTTACAAATACAATTAGAAAATAAATCATTACCGTCCCCAAATCAGCTGGTTTCAAACCTAAACAATGAGCTACGTAATACGCCACTTATATTCGAAACAAACAACAAATAAAATATAATATTTGTAATCTTGTTAAATTTTAATACAGTTCTAAAATTTAAATACAAATCATAATTTAGTCTGATTATATTTTTGTTTATATAAACGATAGGTCAATTATATTTGATTTTGTTTGTATTTTATTTCGCAACTCCGAACAATTGTATAGTTTTTTTATGAGTCTAATGTTTTCGTGTCATAAATACGATCAATAAGTATCTCCCTCAAAGCAATTTCACTATACAATGTCGCAATTAAACGCGAGATAATACAAAAGGCAGGTAGGAAGCCAAGTAAAAGTTATTATTAAGATACCCCAAAAGCGTTGAACTTGTAAGGCTTGAAATTTATATTTTATAAACCAATTTTTGTTGCCAAATAAGAAGTATACAAGTATTCTTGAATTTAATAAAATAATGACTTTTTTTTAAATTAAATTTTAGTTATAATTTTAAATTACAAAAAGTTGAGACGGAATCATATTAGCTAAGAGTCTTAAGACCAAAGACTGGAAAGGAACCAAATGAATTGGAATGGATTTGAAACAATGAAATCGTACACAATAGATACCTACCATATGTATTTATGTTAAAATGTAAGAATACCAGAATCGTATACTTCTTTAACCATAGTAAATTAGTTATTATTAAAGTATTAACGTATCGTGACTAAAACAGTTTTAAAATAGTGCTTATAATATCTGTACAAAGAAAGAACAAAGTTCAATTAGATCAGTAAAGGTAAGCGAAGTATGAAATATGCGAAAGTAGGGTTGAGCTAGTGTAATAAAAGCGGATAAATCGGCGAGGCGTGTCGCGTTGGCGGAGAGGGGAGCGGGGCGACGAACGAGGAAGATGGCGATAGACTTGAGCGGTGGCGGGACCGAGCGAGCGGATCGGGCGGGGAGCGAGAAGCGGGCTGCGTTCAGTGCGCCGCCACGCGTCGCTCGTATCGCGCGTTTTCGCTCCCGCTAGCGCATCCGCTCCGCTATGAAGGTGAAAGTCAAAGGCGCCCGTGCCAAAAACATGGACAAGCTGATCGCGGCAGTTCAAGCCCGCGAGTGCTTGTGGGACAAAAGTTACAGAGGGCACAGAAATCGGTTTAAGTTGGAGCGTTATTGGAACGAAGTGGCCACAGAAGTTGGGACCACTAGTAAGTATTGAAGGTGAACGGCCTGTGAGCGCGGCCATATTTGATGTCGCCATTTGTTGTTGATGCGCGTAGCGTCGTCGCGCATTCGACTATATGAGTCGGCGCTTTGCACCGAATTGGCGCTAGTAACGCTAGTTCCGCCCAAGATAATAAAATATAGATAAAAGGGATGTACCTATAGAAAACAGAACAAAAATTGTTATGTTTACTAAATAATCGTATTGGTATAAATTTAAATAAAAAAATAATAAATCCTAAAATAAAAAATTATTGATAATTAATAAAAATATAACACAATATTTTTCGTTTAATAAGATATGTTATAGGTAAAATCTTAAAATATGCAGAGTTTAAGCTTATGACAATTACTTCAACACAATATATTTATAACTGATGACTTTACTATACTTTTAATAATAAAATGATTGGTGGCTCACCTTACACTCGACTTCACGCGAGTTTAGTTTCGATGACAGCGTTTCTTTAAAATAAATCTTGCTTATATAATATATCTGGTAAAAATAAATTAGATATCGCGACAAAATATTTAACAGCCTGTGGCCCGCCAGACACCTAGCGCTAATATTGAGTAAAGCGCGCCCAACGCCATTTAGCCGGATTTGCTCAAAATTACAATAACTTTTTAAATAAATAAAGACAAACAAATTTAATATTTTTTAATGAAAATTAATATTGTATTTGAAATAAATAAATATTATTTATCGCATTTCTTAATATATTAAATATGAACATGCTCTGCTTTCATATAATGATATTATGTTGGGGAACCTTCAGTGTAAATATTTTAATATGATTTCCGTGCGAACAATTTTTTTGTCTACCTTTAGACTATTTATGCCACTGTGTTTCATGTAGCCATCCATGTTCTTTCGAACTTCATAGAGGAATACTAAATAACTAATAGTCTTCTATATTAAAAAGAAGTAAAGTTTGTGTGTTTGTAAGTTTTGATGACAGTTGTATTCGATGAAATTATGAGTAATTTAAAAAAAATCCAAATATTTTGGATGAACCTTCAGGAGTTTGAAATTAAAAGAAGCAGTAGAACTCATTTGTACTATATGTGAAATTGATGTAATATTATGTTTTACTGGTGGTAGGGCTTTGTGCAAGCTCGTCTGGGTAGGTACCACCCACTCATCAGATATTCTACCGCAAAACAGCAATACTTGATATTGTTGTGTTCCGGTTTGAAGGGTGAGTGAGCCAGTGTAATTACAGGCACAAGGGACATAAAATCTTAGTTCCCAAGGTTGGTGGCGCATTGGATATGTAAGCGATGGTTGACATTTCTTACAATGCCAATGTCTAAGGGCGTTTGGTGACCACTTACTTGTGGCCCATATGCTCGTCCGCCTTCCTATTCTATAAAAAAAAAAAAAAATGTAATATTATGTACCTATGTTGAAATATGACACTAACCCTATTCAACGGGTACTTCCTAATTACTTATTTTGTTTACGCTACGTTTAAATGAATGCATTCTATAGAAATGTCGAATAGCTTAAAAATACATAAACAAAGTCAACAACGACTGTTATCTAAGTATATATATTACTCACAAATTGATAAAAATGTAACTAAAAGATATATTTAAAATTAATTTAAATATATTATAAATCACGTCTGCCTGAATGATGATATTTATATTATTTTAGAAAATGTTTTTTAATATTATTGAAAATACGTTTAGAATACAAGAAGAAAGATTATTTATTTATATATATTTGTAAAAATATAAAGTAATTAACGGCTTTAAAAAACATTCAATGTAAGTAAAAATTATTCTTCAAAAATACCTCGCTGAGGCTATTTTAGGTAGGCAGGTAGGATTGGAGATTTTTTGGTATAAATAACGAAATAATTTCTGGTCTGATGTGTTTGCGCGGTATTGGAAAATCAATACAATCTATTTACTATCATAAGATTATTATTATATCTATCTCCGTAGATTAAGCGTCCAAGCCCTTGTAACTTAATAGCTTTTTATCTATCGCAACTATTTACAAAAAGTAACAATTTACATTGCCAGTATAAAAAATATTTACATTAAGGACTTAAATGATAAAGAACTGCTTCCACTTCGCTTTATCTTAATTCTGTTTATTTATTGAAATAGTAACACCATCAACTTCTAACCAAACACTTCAAATTAACAATTAAAACTGATAATGTTACAAGGTATCACTTTAGATGTAAACAAATTGGTTTGATTTGTTCTTGATTCAAAATCAGTTCCTTATCGTTCTTCTTAAAGGGACATGAAATATACTATTATCCTCATTTTCATGATTGGAAAATAAGCGTAATTCAATCATATTTTCAGGTCTAAACTGCAGAAAGAGATGGAAGAACCTCAAAGACCAATGTCGAAAAGAAATGAAGAAAAATCCAAACGAATCCGAATGGCCGCATTTCCAAAAATTAAAATTCATTCATCACCAATTTTTAGCGGAGGATGAAGAAGGTGATGATGACACAACTGATGAAGTATTTAATTCTCTCGATGAATCTATAAAACGACCAAAACTTGGATATACAATGAGAAAGAAATTACTTATGAACAAAAGAAGAACTATAGATGTCGATATGAACAAATTGATTGAGCTAGTTCAAGTGAGAGATATCATATGGAATAGACAGTTAAAAGGACATCACAACTGGTACAAGTTGGATGAAAGTTGGAAGGAGATTTCTCGTGAATTAGGAGTTACTCGTAAGTATTATGATATTTATTCATCATTTTGTTACTTTAGTCATTATAAACTATTTGAGAAATGATTTCGTTGTTTTATATTACCTTTGTAAATTTGTAATCCAAAAAGAGTACCTCCAAAATGTGATGTATAGATAAATTAAAAATAAATTGAAACCAGATATAATTCTTACAGGAGACGAAGCGAGATTGAAATGGAAATATCTACGAGACCAAGCGAGAAAAGAAGTTCGCAAACAGGGATCGGAATGGGAGTATTTACCAAAACTCCAATTTCTTACCAATCAGTTTAATGATTACGAAGGGAACGATACGGCTGATGACCACTTCAATCAGGACACAGACTTCGATACCACCGCTGATCAGAGCAGTAGCTTCTATATCGAACCACCAACAAACGATGTTAGCGTCAAAGATGATGAATTTGATGAATTTGACACGAAACCTATTATTATGGAGACTGACTTCTACGACGATGACGATGAAGCCCAAAAGAGCGTTGGCAATAGTAATGATACTCCTGAAGTAGCCAAAGATGAGGATATAGGCTTCTTCAACAGTCTTATCCCGCATGTGAAAAAGTTGGGACCAGCCAAGAAGTTAATGTTGAGAATGAAGATCCAAGAACTGGTGTATAATACGGTTTACAACGAAACCTAGGACCGGCTTAATAAAGAAGACCTTGGGGTGCTTCTTTTGAACAATTTATAAATTCTGCTCTTAACGTGTTTTAAGTAAACAGTGTTACCTAAATGTCTTAGTAGGTTGAAGTGTTGAACAAAGTTGTGGTGGGTTGTTGGTTTCTTGAGATATTTAATAGGTGTTTGAAACTTTGCTTGACTTTAGTACCATTGTCATGTCAAATGATTGTTGTATATTATAAGATGCTAATTAATTAATTGGATCATGGGCAAAAATATAATGCTATGATACTGCGTAAAAGACAGAACATTTCAATGTTTATATAAATATTCAGCAATATTAAAAAAAACTGAATTATATGATAACATCATATACTTAAGATGCTATTTTGTCATATAATACAATAGATTAAGTTGCTGATTAATAGTTTATTGATTAGTGACAAATAAAAAAGGGAATACGGTATTATTGATATAATATTGTAGGATTTTATTGTCTTAAATATTATTTTTTTGACAACGATATCTTAGTCAGCGTTAAAAATATATATATATATATATTAAATGTTTCATCATTTACATTTTTGAATAGAATTATTGTAATTTTTGTACTAAACGCCAGATTCTGAAACGATTATCAATGACAGATTTACAAGTCTAAATATCGAACACTTATTGGTCGAATATTGCGTCATCAACAGCCGACCAATGACCATTCAGATTAAAATAAAATTGGATTACATGACTGATATGCATTTTGTAAATTAATAGCTTATAAATGTCCCTAAGCTGAGCTAAGATCTCCTTTTTGAGAAGATTAAAAAAGCAATGGTGTTGTAAAATCTGTAAGACGTTTGAAAGGGCGGAGTATACAGCAAGAAATAATTGCTACGCCTTTGTTGGTATTAATTGTTATTGTTATAATAAGCATAGCATTAGCTGCGCTTGGGTTGTTATTCAAATATTGCCCTTATATAAGCCGCAAGTTAGAAGTGGAAATTTGATGAGAAGATTAGAAGAGTTCGCCAGCTAGTGTTAAGTAAGTTTATACGTAGAAATTGTTTCTACTTTTGTTGTACATGATATCTAAAGAAATTTACTGATAGTGGATCTCCAGACTTGCCTGAGTGGGTACCGCTCACTCATCTGTTAGACATTTATATTTTGTATTGCTGTATTTGTAGGATGAGTGAGCCAATGTTTACCATTTACATAACTGCCAAAAATAAAGTACAAGACTTTTTTTTAATAAATAAATTGTACCGCCTTTAAATATTGTAATCTCTTTCTCACGAGTGATACTGAAACGGATAGTATAAAGGCTATTATGTAAGAACAAACTAAAAAGTAACCGCAGAACGGTCTCTCATTATAACATTTCAAGAACACGCGTATAAATCGGTTGTCCACATTTCACGGGTGAGTAATGAAGTGAGTTCTTGCAGAATAGCACTGTAGATATGTTAGTCTTGCCAAATTTAGATATTGTGTACCACAAAATCAGAATTATTGTTACATCTTTTAGAAATCATAAAAAGACTGTTTATTTTGTAATGCACAAACTATGACTATGTATGACGTTTATATAAGATAAAATGTCACGTATATTTACTTATATGTCTATATAAGTACATCTTTAGAATGTTCTATTAACATTTTGAAAAGAAACATGAAATAAAAAAAAAATTACCGTATATTTAGTTTCTTCGTCTCTAAACTCATTTGTATATTACTAATACTGTTTTTTATCTTTTGCACCTTTTGTACAATAATAAAAACTTTTTAGTATTATCGATTTTAGGATTTCGACGTAAACACAATTCTATTGTTACAAAGATTTAACTGTTTAGCTCTTAACTATTTCTTAAGGTATGAATAGCAATAATATAGTTAATATTACAAGATATTTGATTTTTAGAGGCTTATAAGAATATAATATTGATACTTTTAACATTAAAGTATTGAGTTATTGTAGAAACAAATACGGAATATACATAGTTACAAAATATTTCATGTGCTTTATATTTATTTTACCACAAATAGAATAATAAAGTGTATTTTTTGATGTGTAAACATATCAGCGGTAGGTACACGGTACAGCTTAACTGAGACTTCGAGCGTCAGACGAGTAAGCGTAAGATTTCGAGCGTCAGATGACATCAGCGTATGATTTCAAGCTTCAGATGACGTCAGCGTAACATTTGTTAATATAAGTGCTTTAATGTGTGCGTGAGATCGATATACGGTAGGGGCTAACTAAGACTGAGAGTCATAGGTTTACACATCAATTCTTGTCAGTATCTTTGCACTCACACCATTTTTTTTTTATAAATCTGTATATATATTTTTTTATAATCTACTGATGTAAAGGTCCGGTGATATAAGAGAGTCATTTCACAATTTACATCCCTATCGCGTTCCGAGCACAGAACTCACTTAGGATGGAAGTCATTGCAGCCCGTGATGGCTCACATTTCAAGCCGAAATTTTATACGAGTATTCGACTCTTTGAACGCTTAAACGTGTGTATTGTGTATGAACAAATTCGAAATTAACTTGATACCAAAATAGAAATAGATACGCGACATTAACTATAATAATTTATCGCAATATTTATCACCATGCATCAAAATAGCGTCTTAAATCTGTATTTAAAATTCCACGATTGATTTACGAAGTGTGTTCATACAGAATAGCAATCTAATAGCAATTTTATTGAATTATAACAAAAACAATAAGAACCCATATTATGCATGAAGATTACTGCTTAGATGTAATTTTAATCATTTTATTTATTACCTTTGAATTTATTATTAAAAAAAATGCGCGGTTTAAAAAATCCTGATTTTGTTCTTCTTTACTTTTGCCTTTAAACATTTTAATCTGATCCAATAAATCTTCGTAATTATATATGATTCAAATCACTGTTAGACTCAATTGTAGTTACAATGTACGTGTTGGTTATATTGTAACTACAGTGTTATTTTGTAGGAATTCGTATATTATTGAAAACTGATCTACGGTGAAAAATAATTTTCATCCGTATATCATTTATATGTTATAATTGTATTTTATTTTCATAAGAATTATTTACATTAAAGCATTAAATATATAAAAATTAAAATTAAAAATAGTTAATGTATATATTCTGTCCGCGTGGAATGGTGGCAAGAATATTAGCAGCTTTTCCTCTGTAATAAATAGGATAAAACAAACCAAAGGTTTTATTTCATCAAATATTAACTTATCGTTTAGAAATTACTTCGTATCTCACTTGTGAAATGTTGTAAATTGACGTACAGTAATACGCTACTTTGATGCATTTTAATATTGTAATTATTATAGCCAATGTTGCATATTATGACTTTGATATTTCACGATCGTGTTCTGCGCTGGGGTACAAGTTTGTTCTTACATAATAGGTCCACTGAACGCCTTGTTATCTATATGATTTACTATTATCGCCTATAGAATGATCTATTTAAGAAACAATAAAATATTACTAATAATAAACATGACTTACGATTATTTGTTTCCATTATACACGTCACTTTTATTTGATTGTATATCTAATGTTTTAACCACACCACAATTACAATATTCTTTATTAAAGTACGCTTTTACTTGGTGGTAGGTTATTGTGCAAGCCCGTCGGGGAAGTTACCACTATAAGCATACAATAAATGCTAAACAGCTTTACTTAGTACTTTACGTACTTTCCGAGGCAGTGAGTGCACTTCCAGCTTCCAACACAAGGCTTATTATATTTAGCAGAAAATGAATTGGCATTGTTTTAGAAACAATGTTATTTAAAATATTTAAGTAATTCCTAGAATCGCGTCAATTTTTTGTAGATAAAAATCTAATTTTCATATTGCATGTTACTTTGTGAAGTGTGAATAACCCAATGCTTTGCTGTTTGATAAAAATCGGTAGGCCTTGTGACTTTGGTTATAATATAATTTGGGTATAAATGCAGTTATAATAGTTATGTTATTACATACATACATATATATATATATATATATATATATATATATATATATATATGTGTAATAACATAACTATTGTTATATATTGTGTACTATATTATTACTTATAATAATAATAATGTCCTCCAGACCGTTTTCGACCATGGCAGCCAATATCGAGAGAGATTAGCCAACTACGCAGGAGATATTATAGTGAATCCGACACGATCGGAAAGAGTTTAGGCGCAGGACCAACGGCTTTACGTGCTTTCCGAGGCACGGGAGTGTACACATTTCGAACTTCCAGACTTCCAGACTTGCGGGCTGCTACTGAAACATTTTTAACAGAAAAACCCAATAACTTTTTATTGGCCCGACCTGCGAATTGAACCCAGGACCTCGGGGTCTGCGGCCTTTCATCAAGCCACTAGACCAACGAGGCCACTTATATTATAAATGCAAAGGTGATTTTTTTTGGACCGCTTTCATGCCTTAACTATTCAACCGCTCATCATGAGATTAGCATACACGTTGTCAGGGGTATAGAATAGGACATAAGGTACCAAACCCCCTCACAAGTGGACGAAGCCGAGACCAGAAACTAGTTTGCTATAAGTTACGGGACGAAAAACAGCTGTACTTATAAATCTATATTTATATAATACAAACAGCTTCATTTGAATTATTTATTTTGTCAGTCTAATTAAGAGTAATGTAATTGAACGAATACTAATTCCACACGGCTTCCATCATCTGTATAATATTGTGTATGTATGTAAGTATTATATATAAATATAATACTTAAGCTCAATCATTTGTTAAACGGCTTTATAAATTTATATATTTTTTCTTTCTTGTGGGTCAAAATTCCTTCTTATTTCCGTTTACACGTAAAAGCGTAACAGCCAGATATACTTTTTTAATTTATTATAATATTATGGATTTAATATAAAAGAACGATCTTATCTTCAAGCATATGCATAATTATATAACTCAAGTTTCAATCATGTGTAACCTTCATACCTCTATAATATAAGGGTCGATTATGACTTAAGGGTCGATATCAGCGCTTTTGTAAAACTGGGTCAGAGTTAAGATTCGCCCTTATCTCTTATCATGTCGAGTTTTTTGGGAGTCATTGAGATGTTAATTAATGACAGCTCAATAATAAAAGCACGATTCACGCTTAACTAAAAATATATCGGCCTCCGATTATGTTAAGTCGATGACACTAATAATGATGAAGTTTTGACCGATTTTGGCCACGGTGGACAATATCAGGGGAGACCAGCTAACTGTACAGAAAATATATTGCACAAGTGTATATAACACAGGTGTACTCACTCCCTCGCTCAATCGTAATGTGTGAAGAGTTCGGCGCGAAACCAAAGGTTTTACCTGCTTTCCATCGTATGGGGGGGGGGGGGGGGGGGTAAACACCGAAGTCTTAACCTTAAAACGTAAACACCGACTTCGGATAGTAAAGCTTAATAGAAACTGAGAATTTCTCGGCAAAAATATCTAATATATTTTTGTTTGTTCGAACCAAGATTCAAACAAAGGACCTCGGTATCCACCTCTTATGACCTAGCCAGCAGACTTATTTTTGTTTAATGCCTAAATATTTACTACCAACTATCGCCAAAGAGTAATCACATAAGCCTTTTGACAGCTTTGCTAAGCAACGAGCTCTCATTAGCTGAAACTGGGTCATTTTGGCTTTTGTGAATAAGAGATAAAAAACTACATGTCAGATACAAAAGAATTTTTTTATAAAACTTCAAGAAAACTATGCTAGAAACTGTTGTTTTTTGATACTAAACGTGGTTACTTATTGGATACGATATAATATGATCGATGAACAACATTAATAGCATTAGTTTTGTGGTTTAGATTCAGAGAAACCGGTGTTGAAACCCTTACTATCATGGTCAGCAATATCACAGCCGTTATGCCTTGATTTTGTTTTATTCTTTGGTTTTTTGAGGGAAACCAATGTACCATTTAGTAATGTGATTAGTCATACATAGACCCTGTCACTGGTTTAGTAATGTCATGTACGACGTAGGGCCGAGGTTATCGAGTGATACTCACGAAGACCAGGCAATAACTGCCTTTAATTCAAATAATAATAAGATGCCTTTAATGAATATTCATTATTATAAATACTCTATATATCATACTCATTATATAGTCGATGACCTTCAAAGCATGTAATCTAAACTAAACAGTATTAAAATACCCACATTTAGTTATGATATTTAAGAAACGATCCGTTTTGAATTGTCTATGGTACGAAATTCAAAATAAGAATATAAAAAACGTTTCGTAATTTTCAGTCTCATGATCGAGAATATGATTTATTACGATATTGACGTAGTATGCTCTTACGTCTCGTTATTCGTAACTCAAGAAACGATCGGTTACATCAAATTCAGTAACAACAACGATCGAAGCAGAATTTAATATCCGATCATAGTTTGACAGACACATTTGAATTCAACAATATTTTATATTTCTTAGAAGTCCAAGTTTATTTCGTTTGCAAATATTTGTTCGTTTAGATATTTTAAATGACATATTGTTTACAGTTGAATCTAAACATTTCAGTATTATTGTGTAACGTTAAAACGGAGCGGTAATTGACGATGTTTGCTGACAAGTTGTCTATTGATAGCTGTAGCATTACATAAGCGGTTAATTTAACGATTATAGTAGGTGCGGATAATAAGGCCTGGCGGGTAAATAACAAAAATGGTATTTAAAGTGATCGTATTCGTTTGAAGTCACCCTTGTGGGTAGTTAACTCTCATAGATGTCGCTTCAAATTTGTCGCTACGTGTTCGCTTGGTCTCTGCCACCAATGTTACGTTATACATCGTGAGGAGCAGTTGCGCGACTCAAATAATAAGAATTCGTCGTAAGTATTTTATTAAATATTATACTTATAAATATTTACCGTTTAGTTTTCTTTTATTCTTGGTTTCTATGAATTTGATGTTTAAAAAATGTATCATGAGTCTAATAATGATTTATTTAATCTTTATTTATACACTGTACTGTACTTATTATTACACTTATTACCCACCCTCCTTTTTTGTACGAACATTTGTCTGTTTTAACAGTTTATTTCATTTGTTTTTCAGAATGTTAGAAATGTAAACAAGTAATTATAAATTTGACGAGCCGGTTGGCGTGGTTGGTAGATACCTACTGGGTTCGACTCCTATCCAGGGCAAACATTTGTGTGCATGAACATGTCTGTTTGCCCTGAGTCTGGGTGTAGTTATCTATATAAGTATGTATTTACAAAAGAAAAGTAGTAAATGTAGTATATCAGTTGTCTGGTTTCCATAGTACGAGCTCTGCTTAGCTTGGGATCAGATAGCATTGTGTGAAGAATGTGCCTATTATATTATTATTGCGTGCTAATTGGTTTATTATTTCTTTTAGTAACTACAACCACGATGACTCCCAAACGAGCATCGTGGTCTGAAAATGATTTCGCATCATGAGTGGTATATCTTGAGGAGTGCTTCGGCTTGTCACCGGCTGATTATTACAGATGATTTAAAGTACCGCGAAGGCCGTTTACCAAAGATTTTTTCCATTATTCTCTGGCTTTAATCATAATCAGTGTATCCCATTATTATTAATCTCGTTTACCAAATGTACCAAGTATATTTTGATTATTTAAGTATGTTAAAATTGTAGGCCTTATTACCCTACCATAGTATAATAAGGCCTACTAACAAGGTTTTTAAAAATGTTTAATTTTGTTTTTGTTTACGGCAGAATTTGCCTTTTTTATTTGTTTATTTGTAGTAGTTGATCTACGTAGCAGCATCCACGGAGAGGACACTTCGCTCACCTGTCTTGCATGTGGAAAACAACACGGAGAGTGGCAGTCACCGGTTATAAGTCATCACGAATAGACGTAAGTGCGGACGCCAGGGGCCACTCTTGACAGTAGGAGGATCCATCGTAGATCCATTGATCAGTTACCGCCTGCTTTAAGTCGGGCAGCCCCCGATCAATAAGGTACTGATCCGCCTCAGCGTTAACTTGTTCCGCCTGGGTGAACGGAACACAAGCCTTACAGCTAGACGTTGACTCTGTGACATTAACCACCTGCTCAAAGGAACAAAAATCTCAAAACCCACACCAACGCTGCTTACATGCGCTTTGCGACATGGAATATCCGAACGATGAGGACAGGCTTCCTGAACACCTACGGAAGCTCCGATTGCGCCCAAGAACTGCGCAAAACTTACAGTATAGACGTGGAGCTTAAAAGGCTCAATATCGATATTGTAGCCTTACAAGAGACCAGAACTGAAGACGAAGGGTCTTTGCGTGAAGCTAACTACACTTTTTACTGGAAGGGCAAGAGTTCCTTGGAAACACGAGAGCATGGTGTAGGTTTCGCGGTTCGAAACCATCTCATCAACGCCATAGAGACACCTGTAGGCGTTTCCGAGCGGATTATGGTCTTGCGTCTAAACACAAAAAGCGGCTTTGTCACGCTAATTTCCGCTTATGCACCGACGCTTGGTTCAAAACCCGAGACCAAGGATCAAGTCTACGGCCAGCTCGATGAGACAGTGCGCAGGGTGAATCCAACTGACAGACTGCACATTTTGGGTGACTTTAATGCCCGCGTCGGTCAGGGCACATCAGCCTGGCCTGAATGCCTCGGTGCACACGGCATAGGCAAGCTTAACGACAACGGACAACGACTGTTGGAGTTTTGCTCAAGGCACCAGCTGTGTGTTACCAACCCCTTTTTTAAAGGTATAATGATGCGGAAAGTCTCGTGGATGCACCCTAGATCTAAACACTGGCACCAATTAGACCTTGCTCTTACAAGAAGGAGGAATCTACGGGAAACGCTCCACACGCGGGCGTTTCACAGTGCCGATTGCGACACTGATCACAGCCTCGTTGCTACTAAAGTCCGACTTGTCCCTAGGAGAGTCCATTCTTCCAAGCCACTCGGTCGAAAAAAGATAAATCTTTTCAAGACTCGTGACATGGAAGTAGTGGAGTCATTTGGGGAACTCGTCCGCGAAGAAGTTGCAACTTGGGACAGCGCTACGGCATCAGCGCGAGTCGAATGGGAAAAAGTCAAGTCTCTTCTCACTGACACTGCAGGCAAGGTTTTTGGCTATCAAAAAGCAAAATCTTGCGACTGGTTTCAAGAAAACGAGGAACACTTACTTCCCTTAATTGACACGAAACGCCAAGCCGCTTTAAATTTTCGCCTTAACCCTTGCGATGTGACGCGTGAAGATCTCACGAAGGCAAAAGCCTCACTCCAGCGTAGCACGCGTTTCTTTGTAAATGCGTATTGGACAGAGCTTTGTCAAAGCATCCAAGCGTGCGCAAACGCGGGGGATATTGGCGGGGTGTACGCGGGCATCAAAAGAGCTCTTGGACCTACTCCAAAAAAGACGGCACCTCTCAAGGAAACCGACGGTTCTGTTATAACAGACAGCACCCGTCAGATGGCAAGATGGGTAGAATACTACAAGGGGCTCTACTCGTGTCCAGTGGATATTCAGCCAGAAGCAGTGGAGCTTGTCCCGAATCTGGCAACTTGGCACGAGCTAGACGTTGCACCCACAGTAGAGGAACTTTATCTGGCCGTCAAAAAGCTCAAATGCGGAAAGAGCCCCGGAAAAGACGATGTTGTCACCGAAGTCGTCAAGCTTAAGTGCCTCTTGCCCATCCTTCATAACCACCTGGCTAAGTGCTGGGAAGAAAACTACGTCCCTCAGGATATGCGAGATGCTAACATCGTCACTCTTTATAAAGGCAGAGGCGATCGTGGTGACTGCAACTGTTACCGCGGAATATCTCTTCTTAGCATCGTCGGTAAAGCCTTTGCTAGGGCCATTTTAGGCAAACTACAAAGGCTCGCCGACCGCGTATACTCTGAGGCACAATGTGGTTTTAGGTCCCAACGGTCAACTGTCGACATGATATTTTCACTCAGACAGCTACAAGAAAAGTGTAGGGAGCAACATACCCCCCTAGTCATTGCATTTGTAGACCTAAACAAGGCTTTTGACTCCGTAAGCAGAGAGGGTTTGTACTCGGTTCTTGTCAGAATTGGATGCCCCCCAAAACTACTAAGGATAGTGCAATCGTTCCACGAAGATATGGAAGTCACCGTCCTGCACAATGGCAACACATCCACGCCATTCAAAGTACGCCGTGGTGCTCGTCAAGGTTGTGCACTGGCCCCCACCTTATTCGGAATATTCTTCTCGGTGCTTCTGAAGGTTGCTTTTGGAGATGAACAGCAAGGCGTCCACTTACACACGCGAACCGATGGTAGGCTGTACAACATCTCAAGGCTCAAGTCCAAACGCTACAGGGAGGACCTATTTGTAGATAGTCTCCTCTTCGCTGACGACGCTGCCTTCGTTGCTCATGACCAAGCTCAACTCCAGAGTCTAATGGACAAATTTGTCAGAGCGTGCGACCTCTTTTCAATGTCCATAAACTGCAAGAAGATCGTTATTTTAGCGCAAGGACGTTTAGAGCAACCAGTCATCTTGCTTAACGGCGCACCTTTACAGGTGGTTAACAAATTTTGCTACCTTGGGTCGCATTTGTCGAGCAATCTTTCGCTTGATGCAGAGATCGACTTCCGCATCGGCAAAGCAGCCTCTACGTTCGGGAGGCTCTGTACAAGGGCTTGGGATAACAGACACCTTACGGTAAAAACGAAAATGCTTATTTACCAATCATGTGTCCTAAGCACACTCTTCTACTCTGTATGGAGCAGAAACGTGGACTACGTACGCAAAACAAGAACGCCGACTAAACACATTTCACTTGCGCTGTCTTTGGAACATTCTGGGCATCGCATGGCAGGATCGCGTGACAAACGAGTCTGTTCTAGGCGAGGCACAGCTGCCTAGCATCATGGCCATTCTCAAAAAAAAACGGTTACGGTGGCTGGGACACGTGCATCGAATGGAGCAGACTCGTCTTCCAAGGCAAATACTACTGGGAGAGGTTGTGGATGCAAAGAGGTCTGTTGGGCGGCCTATGCTCCGTTACAAAGATTGCGCTAAGCGTGATATGGTTGCGTTTAACATCCCTAGCAATCGATGGGAGGAACTGGCAGAGGACCGTGCCAAGTGGCCTTATTCACGAAGGTCAATCTAAGCATGACAATGACTGGTTTAAATTATTAAAAGAAAAACGCACTAGGCGTCATGAGCTGGCTTCAAACCCCCGCCCATCTGGGGGCGCATACACTTGTTGGAAGTGCGGCCGAAGGATCCTCTCTCGCATTGGTCTTTTCAGTCATGAACGCAAGTGCCTTCGCGATGCCGCTTAAATCATCTGTCAAAGATCCAGAGGCCTATATGATAACCTACAACTTTATTAAATATTAAAATTAGTTGATTTCGATTAGTAGTTTTTGATTTATCTCAAATCTCCCTTAGGTAGGCCTTAATACCCGCACCTACCTTACTATAATATTATAGGCAACCTTTATTTAACAGTAGTTTAGCGTTATAATTTTATAAAATAAACTGTATTTGTAGCATATTACCTAAACTTATATCTATGCCAATTTTGTTGTGCTTGTTTTTGGCGAATGGTTGATCAGTGTAAAAGTTGTACTGCAGCGCCATCTAGTTGCAAGTTACAACAGAGTGGATGTAAAAAACCTCCATGGAAATATATATATCAACTTTCATGCTGATCAGTAAAACAACGTTGAAGTCTATTTATTTCAAAAAACTTCTTTATACATTTTCTAGCATAATCAAAAGAAGGTTATATGATTTCAGCAGGCTAAATATGTATGTTCATTTGTTCTGAAATATCTTCTAAGCCACTTATAATTTGATAAATTATGTAAGAGAAGCAGTGATCGTTCGCTATCCGACGTTACTAAATTTAATATACCTGGCCGCCAAAAAAATCGACCCACCCGTATTTTTTTACTTACAAAGTTGTTATCTTAACTATGCCACGACCTAGGTGGATTGTTTTACTTATGGGACATGCATTTAACATTTTATTACCCACTTGGTATTGATTTGGAGGAGTTGTAAGTGTTATTGAGGATATTTGGAATATTTTTAAAGTATTGATAAGAAAAGGTTACTTTGTGCACAAAGCGCATGGTTAGTTTATTTCCAGTTCTTAACGCGGAGTCATCTCGGTTCGATGTTTATTATTGATTAAGTGTATGAAACTTTGTTGAAACAATAATTTTAATAAGTTTAAACATAAAAAATGGATACTACTGAAGCAGAAGCTGCTCAAGTCGTAGCTCTTATTCATGAGGGGTTAAGTCAGCGAAATGTGGCTAGAACACTAAAATTAAGTCGTTCAGCGGTACGAAGAGTGTATAAACGCTACTTGGAGACTGGGGAGTATCGCCGGAGACCAGGATCTGGCAGGGGGCGTGTCACGAACCCGACCGATGACCGTTTTATTGGTTTGATGTCTTTAAGAAACCGACATCTTTCGGCTGTTGACGGTCAAGGTAGACTCCGAGAAAGTCGTGGAGTGTCTGTGAGTGAAAATACTGTAAGAAGAAGACTTCGAGAGCAAAACTTAACCCCTCACAAGCCAGCAACAGGACCAAAACTCACAGCATCCCATCGACAAGCAAGACTACAATTTGCTAGGCAGCACGTCGATTGGACACTGGACCAATGGGAGACAGTATTGTTCAGTGATGAAAGCCGAATGTCTCTAGTAGGCTCTGATGGACGACGTAACGTCATGCGAAGGCCAGGAGAACGCTACTCTCAGTGTTGCATTCGAGAAACAGTCCGATTTGGTGGAGGCTCTACAATGTTTTGGGGAGGTATTTCTTTGACGGGACGCACAGACCTGGTTTTTTTCTGTAATCGTGCTGTTAATGCTGAAACTTACATAACGGACATTCTGGAGCCTCATGTGATGCCTTACGCTGGATATATTGGGGATAATTTCCAACTTATGCACGACAACGCACGACCTCACGTCGCTAGAATTGTTAAAGACTATCTCAGGGAAGTCGAAATTCCAGTTATGCAGTGGCCAGCCAATAGTCCGGACTTAAACCCAATAGAGCACCTCTGGGACCAGCTAAAACGTACGGTTCGAGCACGAAATCCAATTCCAGAAACCCTGAATCAACTGGAAGCTGCCCTAACTGAAGAATGGCAACGGACCCCACAGGAAGACATTAAAAAGCTAATCAGGTCACTTAATAGGCGTATGGAGGCAGTGATTAGGTCAAGAGGAGGAAACACTCCCTATTAAAGTAAGATTTAGGCACCCAAATTTAAAAACAAACGGCATAATCGTTTTGTACACAAAAAAATAAAATTGCGTAAAATTTTGTGTTTTCGTGTTTTGTCACATATTTACCTAAAAACCTATTTTTTGCGCACTATTTCTGTTTTTGTACAATCCTACAATTGCATTTTTTCATTATCAATCTTAAAAATATAAATATGTGGTAGTTTAAAACCATACGATAGCTTTTTTACAAAAAATGTAGGTGGGTCGATTTTTTTGGAGGCCAGATATTAAAAGCATGCACATATATAATATTTAGATATGATATGTTTCGTATCAAATTAAATAATAAACGAATAAACGAATTATATGTCGCATCCGGCTTATGAGATCTAGCCGCAAACACCGCACAAACGTGATAGTGACGTGTACAGAGCCTAAATTTGAAAAAGAATGAAATAAAAGGTGGCTGCATTCTGTATTTGTACCACTTATCATTCTGATCACATTAAAAGGAACACAAGCCTACGAACTGTGCTATGTATTGTATAAAAAGTGTTAATATTACATTACTGTTGAAAGAAGTAAAGACTGTATGTAGAAAAGTTTATTTTTCACCTGGATCTCTGCTATTGCCCGCAATGAGTAACCGTGATAATTACGATTCACCAATATATATATATGAAAATAATAATAATTTATTTATTCAAGTAACAAGACTCATATACAAAATTACAAAAAAATAAAATAAACACTACTATCTACTCATACAATACTGGTCTAGCTGAAACTTTACAACAGCTGTCTAAAGCAATCAGCAATTTAAAGGCGTTATTGTACTGGACACGAAGTATGATTGATGTATGATTTTAATGTATAATTAGCCCACAAACTACATGTATAAAAAGAGTAAGCGTGGAATAATATTATATAAATAATATATGCCTTTATAAGTTACATCTCTTCCAATCCCACACGATGTCGTTCTTCACCAAAAAGGACGAATATAATTATAAACACAAATTTAGCATACGACTATTAAGGGCTTTACCGGATTCTAACCCTCGTTTTTTAATTAAGTTCCACGTGTTCTAACCACATACATCGGGAGCATCTTGGATCATTATATAAATAGCTTAAAGTATTTATATCCGAGTGTTTTATAAGCCTAGTGTTCGCTCAGAGGTAAATTCGATCATAATCAATAAAAAATTGTGGAAATCATGTACATGCGTTTCTTCTTTTTTTTTTGTTAATATGTTTTACGAATATTTAGAATGAATTTTCAGAAGAGACAAAGGTATCCCCAATAAAATTAAAAGGTTTTTCGTGGAGACCAATTTCGCAACGTGAGTCAACGGTCAAGAGAAACAATGTCTAACAAATGCAGCCAAAGTGTAAGAGATATCTATACTTAAACACTGCAGCTGCTGCTATTGAGAAGTTGTAAAACATAAAATGATCTCTAAAAAATCTACGACAAAATATTATATATATTACGGCAAATTCACAAATGCATAAAATATATATTTAAAATTACGTACGTACGTAACAGCCTGTGAATGTCCCACTGCTGGGCTAAGGCCTCCTCTACCTTTTTTCCCTTTGAGGAGAAGGTTTGGAGCATATTCCACCACGCTGCTCCAGTGCGGGTTGGTGGAATACACATGTGGCAGAATTTTAGTGAAATTAGACACATGCAGGTTTCCTCACGATGTTTTCCTTCACCGTAAAGCGCGAGATGAATTATAATTGCAAATTACGCACATGAAAATTCAGTGGTGCTTGCCCGGGTTTAAACCCACGATCATCGCTTAAGATTCTTACCACTAGGCCATATCGGCTTTAAAATTAACTTTAACATAATATTATGCGACCCGACATTGCTCAGTGGTTAAAACGCGCCACATGTGTATTCACCAATATGTATTGGAGCAGCGTGGTGGAATAAGCTCTAAAAACTAACTAAAGCTCTTCAAACGAAGAGAAGACTTTAGCCAAGCAATATGACATTTACAGGCTGTCACTTTTACTTTTTTTACTTTAATATTATACAGGCACCTCTGTTGGATTTTATTAGTATTGTATAAAGCGGTTCAAATATAATCTTTATTAATCCTCAGTCATGTAAATTTGTGTTTGATGCACTCGTATTTATTTCCCTCAGGTTATTCACCTCGCATTCAAATAATACCATCAGTATTGTTACTATAGTTTACTAAAATCGCAGATATGGCGTGTTATTTGGTTTAATTCTTAGATTATTATCATTTTCGTTTTTTCAAACCGTTATGTCCTGAATATACTATATAAAGTATATAATATACTTTTTCTCATTTCTACTTTTATGAGTAAATTGAGAAATAAGCCAAGTATTTTTTTTTTATAGAATAGGAAGGTGGACGAGTATATGGGCCACCTGATGGTAAGTGGTCACCAAACGCCCTTAGACATTGGCATTGTAAGAAATGTCAGCCATCGCTTATAGCCAATGCGCCACCAACCTTGGGAACTAAGATTTTATGTCCCTTGTGCCTGTAATTTCACTGGCTCACTCACCCTTCAAACCGGAACACAACAATATCAAGTATTGCTGTTTTGCGGTTGAATATCTGATGAGTGGGTGGTACCTACCCAGACGAGCTTGCACAAAGCCCTACCACCAGTATTGGATGTGGTTCTGTAACTAAATATTTTGGAATAATTCTTGACATCTTGAAGACTTGCAAACACGAAATTGCGAATTATTTCACTGAAAACGCACAATGTTCTATGCTGGTATGGTAGCGATGTTACTAAATATTATGTATTTTGAATAATAAATAACTACATTTAAAATGCCAATTGAAAAACATAAATCAATTCAGTTGAGATTATAAGATATTTATGATTACCATCCTATACAATTCATATAATAAGAATCCGCATCATAGAATGTTTAAAAAAAAAGAAAAGAAACAAGAAAATAATAAATGAAAGATGAATAAAAATAAAAACGCGATTCCGAAAACTTACTTTGATATTGAAACTGTTAGTTTGTTTAATCAATGTAAGTGATATTTGTTTGTTAGATATATCTAATGTTTTATATTTATGTAATGTAATTGATTAAAGGAAAATTAAACAATGAATATACAGCGAGAAACAACACGTCTATCCTTATGTATTCTTTGAATACACTTCAAAAGTTTATTGCTAAGAAAATGAATGCAACCTGAAAGCTAAATAGGTATCTGTGGTCATTCATTATTATTTATTGAACGCGATTGTGGGGTTATGCCATTGGGTAGTGTGATTGTTTTATGGCGTCGGTTTTGGCTGGGTTTCAATCACGCGATGAATCATGGCGCTTCAGCAATCATGATCCGGATAAAGTGTTTTGTTTATAATTATGATTTAATAGCTATTGTTTTTATAAAAATGTTGATCTTACTTGGAACGAATTTTGATTTTAATTAAAACAATATATATGTGGTATTGGAAAGATAAAGAAATAACAAGCCATATTGTTTTTGTTAGTTTTGTCACTTGGGGTGCTCTATTGCGCTTATTCGATCCTGTGATGACCGTCGAACGGACGGAGAGGGGGTCTGTAGCTTGTCAATTTTGCGAAGACTGGAAATAAGCCACCTTAAGATAAATGCTCACCACCGCATATATACATTGGCAGCTTAAAAATATTAACCATTGTAATATGTATTGTACGTTGTGCCTGTAGTTACACTGACTCATATAAGATGTAATGAGTGGGTGGTAGCTATTCAGAAGGGCTTGCACAGAACCCCATCATCAAGTGCATGTAATTCACAATTATATTTTACTTTACTTTATTCATAAATCTTATTTGAGGATGATTAGTTAAACAATGCTCTGTTTTTTATTTCATATGAGAAAACAATTATGATGGAAAGAGATAAATCAGTCTGCTAAATATACTGTTATTTTGTAAGGCTGATAGAGTTTAGTGGTTATGTTTACGGTAAATACAAAGTGTACACAAACCTCATCCTCCCAACAATCCGCAATGTATTTGTGGTTAATATAATTGGTGATGAGTTATGAGCTCCCTGATGTCATCCTGGGTAGAGTGAAGCGATAAACAAGAAGGAAAGCGAACCCCACTTTTTTTTCACGCTGGAAAAACGCATTACGCGTTTCCCCCACGGGAACAGTGGAGGGTTTGTGGGGCTCGCCGGTGATCGAGGCGTCGAGTGCGCCCCGAACATCGGAATACCCCCTAAAAATCAGCGGTACTCATACAGTTAACGAGGAGCGCCACGGGATCGCTTGCGCATGCGACCGTGACGAAAGCGGACCCCATCATGATACGGGAGGAACGCAAGAAGAATATAATTAGTAAGTAAGTCACTATAATATATATACTACTATAATATAATAATTTCGCATTTGTAATACGAAATATTCTTTATTTTAATGAAATAAACATTAATCAAAAGTTTAAAAAATAAATAAATATTGTGTCAGTGTATCGTCTTTTTCATTTTGACCTTGAATAGTGACCATTGAAGAGTTTTCTGTCCATCTCGACTCGTTCATTACATCAATTAGATATTATTAAAGTATTGTATTGGAATGTGTATTGTACAGATGTATATACACAGTAACATCCTGTGTTGCTGGTTTGAACCCGCGATCGTAGCGGGGAATTTTCATGTGCTATTGGAACATCGTGTTGGAATAAGCTCCAAACCTTCAAATCAAATAATCAAAAGGGAGTAATCAAAAGGGAGAGGAGGCCTTAGCCCAGCAGGTGGAAATTCACAAGCTGTTACTGTATATACACAATACAGTTTGATTAGAAGTACACTTAAGAAACTAACTTTATTAGTTATATAAAAATGTAACCTTAGATAATTTTTTTCGTTCGGCTACATGTTTACTATTCAGAGAGTCGTGATGGCCCAGTGGTTAAACGATATGAATTAACTGTGATTACAAGAAATAATAATAATATCCTGGGACATTATTCACACACGGCCACCTGATCCCAAATTAAGCCGAGCTTGTACTATGGGAACCAGACAACTGATATACTACTTTTCTTTAGTAAACACATATTTATATAGATAATTAAACCCAGACTCAGGACAAACAGACATGTTCATGCACACAAATTTCTGTCCTGGGTCCTGGTCACACCAATCGGCTTGTCAATACTATTTGCGTATTATACGAGATGAATACAATGAAGAAAATATAATTCATAAATATATGTTTCTCTAGACATGCATATATGCATTGTGCATCGATTTGAATAGAATAATGATACAATAGACTGCGAGAGTGTAACAGAACCTTTGACAGGGTGAACAGAAATACAGATAAGATATACTATTAAATCTTTTACTTTTTAAAATATATATGTCACGGGGTTATTATTAAAGTTTTGATAATAAGTATGATTGCACAGAATCTTGTAATATATTTAATATGAATAAGAAAATAATTAAGATTTGTTTTTAAAGTAGGAGGTCGTCTAAAACCTCTTGTTCAATTTCGGACTACGGCTTTACCTATACCATTATAAGGAATGAACGATTATATTTGTTTTTAACAATAATTACGTATGTATAATAATTCAAATAGGGGATATTTGAATTTATTGGGGATTTTAATAATTATTTAAATTAATTGGTTAGTCGATTGCGGTTTAAAAAACGGACAAGCAACTTTCAATTATTATCATGTATTTCTGTTTATTAATCATCTTGTATTCTGCGGTGATGAAAAACATCGTGAATAGACCTTGATATGTCGGATGGAATTTTGCCACATGTATATCAACCAATCCGCATTGGAGCAGCGTGGTGGTATGAGCATTAACCTTCACTTCAAGAGTAGCTGATACCTTACAACAGTGGCGGGACATTTACACGCTATAACTTTTCTTTAACTTCATGTAACAAAATAAACACTTAATCAGATAAAAGCTTTAGTATGAGGCACATTCGTCTATATATCAAGAAAGATACTATTACTATAAAAAATCTTTGACTAGTTATTTTTGGTATAAGTGACGTAAGATCAAGATACTCAGCATTCCTTTAAAACAAATCGATAACATAAAAAATCCGACCTCTGCTAAACGAGAAACCAAATCAAAGTGTAATATAAACATATAAACAGACAGACGGCCTTGCTTTACACTAATAACACAGTGTTTACTAAACTCCGTGTCTTGGAAACGCTACGAGAGATATTAAAATTAACCCATTATGTAGATAATAAAAATTTTTGTTATATGAGTTTGCAGTATGCAATATTTTATATTTCTGAAGTTCATATTTACTTTATTTTCAAGGCTGCGAAATACGTTAGAATCTTGCTTTAAAGCACATACGTTTTCATTGAATTAACCAGTGTGATCTTGCAAGTTTTAATTACATTTTGACTAATTTCCAGAATTCCGACAATATTATAATAGGTTTCTGCTACTATTTCCAAATCTCAAAAAACTAAAAGAGCCTTAAAGATTAAATATACACAACTAGTTACAGTGCACAGTTACAGTGTACGTGGCCTCATCTCCTCTTAAGGAGTAGGATTGAAGCATATTCTACTACGCTTGTTAGTGAATACACACGTAGCAGAATTTATTAGGAAAATATCGTGAAAAGGACGAATGTCCCTGTCACCAACGAGCTAGAGATGAAAAAATAAACACAAATTAAAAATAAATTAAGCACACAAAACTCAATAACGCTTGGCTGGGTTTGAACGCGCAATTTTAGGCTAATATTCATGTGTCCTGATCACGGAGCCCTTTCGCCTCTTATCTGATAAGACTTTTTAAATTGAAACCAGATTTTGAATAAAGATATCTTAATTATGATTTTAAATAGGATCGATATATATCAAGTATTTTTTTTTAAATATTTTAACACATTAAATAAGAATAAAAGTAACATTTTTGAGATCGTAAAATAAGATAAATTTGACATATTTAATAATAAAAAACAAGACGCGTGTCTGCTATTTTTGTGTCGTTATAAATACACACTCAACTGGAGCGGGCCGTGTCCCTTAGGATTGCCGTTGATGTAATATAATAATAAATATTGTAAGCCAGGAATATTTAGAATGGACCTAACGTTCTTTTTTAACGTTATTTTTTAATTATTCGTTTTTTTTTCCAATTCTCTTCTCCTTCCTTCTCTTCCAAATCTTAAATTGTTTTAAATTCTTTTTTGTTTGACTATCAATAAGTTATAGGTAATGCTTTCAAATAGAAAAATGTTATTATGTTTAAAGAATGTCTTATTTTTAGATAGTCTTTAGAATATTTTTTCGTTTTTTATTTATTAAGCGATTTTATGTGGTTTTCCCGAATATAATTTTAATGTTTAGTTATTTTTAATTTAAACTGTGTTTTTAAGTTGTTACATAAATAAACAAACATGACATCGGCTCTTAATACCGGTCTAAAATTTAATATCAAATCAATATGTGATTTTTACTAAAGTTGTTGAACATTGAGTTGCAACGTTTCACTACATTCATATATTATATATAATAAGACTTCGAGTCCTCGTTAGCCTAGTGGCATAATAAGACAGATCGCGAGGTCCTAGGTTCGAAACCCAAGGCTAGACAAATGAAACGTGATTGGGTTTTTCCGTCACGAAATTCTTAGTAGAACCTTGGGGCTTCGAAGTAGCCAGTATACAATCTGGTCTAATAATATAGTCTAAAGAAATAAAAAAAATTCTATTTTTTAAATTTCCGTTAGTTGTGCTAAATGACAGATTTGCAGGTGGGAGGAGGACCTGGGGTCCCCCTCAGCACGCCTGGCGACAGCGGAGGCGGTCCGTCCCCACTTGAGTCGCTGGGTGGAACGGAGTCACGGCACACTCACATTCAGGCTGACGCAGGTACTTACCGGGCACGGTTGCTTCGGCAGGTATCTGCACCGGATAGCGAGGCGGGAGGTCGCTCCCTCCTGATACGGCGCGTCACACCCTGATTGAGTGTGCTGCATGGGAGCCTCAGCAGGCCTCTCGCTGCTGAGCGTGATAAACGTCATGATCGGTAGCGAGAGGTGTTGGAAGGAGATGGTCTGTTTCTGCGAAAACGTCATGTCGCAGAAGGATGCCGCGGAGCGGGAGCATGAGAACAGTGCTTCCGCTGACTCGCTTCGCCGAAGAAGACCGGGGAGAAGACGTCGACGCTATGCGAACTGTCGCTTCCCGGCGTAAGTGTCGCCGGGGCTAGGGGATGTCTATACCCCGAGAACCCCTTAGAATTTGGAGGCCTGCAGAGGCGGGCCTACCGTCGGGACGTTACGTTAGTATGCGCAAGCGATCCCGTGGCGTCCCCCGAAAAGACGGTATAGGTACCGCTGGTTTTTTAGTGGGTATTCCGGCGCCTTCAGCGTCGGTGAGCCCTACATAGCCCCCCCACTTCATGTGGGGGAAACGCGTAAATGCGTATTTCCAACGAAAAAAAAAGATCTGGACAGATAATGTCGCATATGTCACGTAAAATACGAAAAACCTAATAGATATTTCTAGGACTAGTAATTCACCAGCGTTTTGGGTCAATTGCCTTTCAGCTGTCAACCTGAATTTAAAATTAAAAAGTTAAAACCAGTTTGGTTTATCCAAGATGTGCTAACGAGAATGACATTTTGTTTGGGTGAAGTCGCGTTTAAAGTCTAAGGTACAATTTCGAAAAATCCTGTTTACGTCCTCTATGTTAAAAAAATTCCCAATTTTTAAATCTCTATTATGTATAGTCTTTTACGTTAAAATAGGAGAGGATATTAATATATATAGGTTAAATATATAAATATATAAAGTGTATTAATGATTAATATAACTGACTCTATATTGAAAAATATATTTTGTAAGCAATCGTAAATTTATGAATGTAATAATAGACGAAAAGACAGTGCTAAGAAGAATTAGAAACAAACTCGAAACACATTGCCGAACACGATAATTAAATTTCAGAAAGTAGTATTCGATCTTGACTATAATAATTATGCATTTTAATGAATATAGGCATCAAAATAGCGTATCGCAATTTACTTTTCAACGTTTCACGAGTAAGATACGAAGTGATTTCTTAAAGGATTACATTGCAGTTCTGAAAATTACACATTTTTTATTATCCACGTCACGTACGGAAATAGTTCGATTTACTACAATTTGTGTGCAATAAAAACTTATAATATAATAGAAACCAAATTTATACAAACAATATAAGCATTCTTATTTTAAATGTTATAATATTTTTTTATCCAATTAACGTAATTGTCGTTAATGATTGAATCATAAGTTCCATGTTACTGGATGGAAATTAAAAAAAAACATTCGTATTCAGGTCATGTGCACAGTGACCTGCCGTTTCGTGCTTAATCGTGTACAACGATGCAGGTAAGCGGATTACGTGTCGATAATATCCGCTAGTTTTTTATGTAATCGAGTTTTCACTTGATATTTTTCTTTATTATTATTTTTTTATAGTATAGGTTGGCGGACGAGCATATGAGCCACCTGATGGTAAGTGGTCACCACAGCCCATAGACATTAGCATTGTAAGAAATGTTAACTATCGCTTACATCTCCAATGCTTCAACCTTGGAAACTAAGATGTTATCTCCCCTGTGCCTATAATTGTGTGAGCCAGTGTGGCTCACTTACCCTTCAAGCCGGAACACAACAATAGTTTTGCGGTAGAATATCTGATGAGTGGGTGGTACCTACCCAGACGGGCTTGCACAAAGTCTTACCACCAGTTGAATATCTGGCCTAAAAGTTGTACACGTGAATCTTAACAAGTTAACAAATCTTTGCATCATTAATGCATGCCAATTATCTATATATACATATAAGCGAAATACCACTCATCACGAGATCTCCTGAACTATCCGCCCGATTGAATTGAAATATGTCACAATCACTTCTCCACGAAGTAGACGCTCACTAAGAGCGGATTTTACGCAAATGCTATCCAAAATACATTTTTCCTCTTATTTACCCTTGCGAAACTGAGACGAAGGTGGCCCATATGCTCCTCCGCCTAGGCACCTATGCAATAAAAAAATACGAGAGCTTAAACCTTGAAGCGATCATTCGTTGCTTACCATGAAGGATAAATAATATTTAATTGCATTTAAGTATGTATTCAATTTAATTATCGGAAAATAATTGCTGAGTATCTTTCTTCTTGGTTGAATCTACTTTCCGAACCGGTGGTAACTTTAAATTTAATTTTATCTTGTTAAACAACAATTCGAAAGTGCTCGCAAGAACCTACTTGAATAATAAATAATAATTATTACACAAATCATGTAAAATTAATCAAATATATCGTAACGTATGAAATAAAATAAATTACAGACACATGCTTTGAAAATCAGGTATAAAATTAATACAAACATTTTACAGAGGTTATTAAACTTAACGACTTGGTTGAAATGCATGATACACATAGTTCGGCCTACATTCTCGTAGTCTATTCTTGCTGTCTCGGTTTGAAATAGTTCGTCTCAATAGCCACAGATATGCTCTGAAAGGGCATGCATGATAAAAATAGACACAGAATAATTTACTTTAGGCTGAAAGTATTTCTTATCGTTGATGTTCAATGCTCGACATAAGAAGCTTAGAGTATTTCCACCAGGCGGTTTACGGGTTGGTGGTTACTGAGAATAGGAATTAAAACATTAATAATTAGCGTAAGTATAAGCTTGGTGATGCTTTTCGGGATTTGAACTACTACTGTTCCTATTCATACTTTTGGTTTCGTTTCTAATTCTTACTCCGTTCAAGCTGTCCGATTATTGAACAAAGCATCTGAGCATATAAGAAAAGCCACCTCAAAATTTACTTTCAAGACTCGTCTTCGTGAGCATATTTTGTCAGAAAGGTCCTAGTTTTCTTCATCTTTGACATCTATAATGCATTATTATTCATATGTATATATTTATATTATAACTCTGTTTTTTATTTTCTTTGTCGTTGTTATATTTGTATGAATGTATATTTTTTATTATCTATTACCGCCTTCACGAATTTCTGTTTAGCCTAAAGGTTGACTGGTAGAGAATGCCTTTAGGCATTAAGTCCGCCTTTTGTCCTACTATACAATGTATGGTGGTCGAAAAAGTATTTAAATGAATAAATAAATAAATAAATAAAATATACTTCAGCTAAGATTCATGTGTACTGTCAACTAAAAGTGTGGTTTTAGTTATTGTAATTCAATACGGAAGGTTCATAGCGAATAAAATACGAAACACAATCTCTCTGAAAATAATCCGTATTGTTGGAGTAGTAAATTGGTATTCATTATATTTGATAAAAAGTTAAATGTGATATTTTTCATTATTTGTTTGTCTTTTTTAATATCGAAATAAGTGTTGTCCGTATCTTTGGTGTATCTGTCTATTGTATTGAGTTCAGTATGAGGTAGATGTATCTGAAGTTAGTTAGTGTGTAATTTCTAAATGTTGCATCGGGCACAAACTGAATTCGCTAATTTATATACGATTGATTAGCAATAAGTCTGTTGAACGGAAAGCTGAGTGAATCGCGATTTTCATTTCCTAGAGCACTACCACGATTTTTTATTTACTAAATATATTTAAAATGCGATTTATAATATCATTAAGCTGGTATAAACATTTGAAACCTTCAGACGAAGTATGTACGCTCGTACGAACGATTTATTCAACCACCAACTATCAATTTAAACGCCGAAAACATATTCACAGAACACTTTGACACGTATAAGTTTTTTTTTTCTCTTTTCTGGTGTGGACACGTATAAGAAACAAGTGAGACATTTTCGAGCAGATAGCACGTCCTTAAGGCCTGTAATATCAGATTTTGATTATTCGGGAGTTTAGAAGTAGTACGCAGTGCTTACACTCGAAAAAATTTAAAACCGTTGGTCTTGCTACCAACGGTTAACCTATTAAGGTTATTAAGGTCTAAACTCAAAAAATGGTTAATAGATAAAAAATTCTACTCTATAGATGAATATTTAAAATATAAGAATGTATTGAATAAATGTTAAAAAAAAAACCCTTATTTATAGGAGTATTTATACCAAACAAAATGTGAACGAACATTTTATAGCAGATTATGTGTTTTCATTTTTCACGACCGTGAAATGTCAGAAAGTTATACATCAAACTAGTGTATCGCCGTAAGTCGATATTTAGATTCCACGAGTGAGACACGAAGTGAGTTCTTACAGAACAACACAACTGTTGCGATTCTATATTCTTCTGTTAAGTGTTTTCGTGGTATAAAATGAGACATGTGTATCATTAGGCGTTTTATATGCTTTATACCTTTAAAAATAAAAGCATCGACCACACCAGAGCAACAAAACGGCTGTTAAATGCTTTTTGACGTGATGTTTTCAAATATAGTATTTATATTTATTTAGTAGCAAAACCCACGGTTTTGGTATCGTGGAATTTAGCTTATGACGAAAATTCTTTAAAGTCATTTTAACGTATATAATGCCTATTTGAATTATACATGTAAAACATTCAAATTATTAGGCAACGCAACGCAAAAGTTCGACCTCATGGCACTCGATTCGACCGATTAATATAAAAAAACAGAATAAATATAGTTAGTAGCTACTGTTATTTATAATTAAAACATATATAAACTTGTAATATTTTTTTGTTTGCAGATTCTGAAGAGCGAGTTATACCTACTCACGGTTTTTAAGATATATCTTAAAATTATTAGGAAAACATAAACCAAACTGATAAAAATATATTTATCTTTTTTAAATAAATTTATAAATCATACAAAATTTTCGCATCAAATATTTTTATATTACACTAAATTATATTCACAAAAAATAACACTTCATTTTGAAACACGTCTTACAAATCCATCCATCTTTCAAACTGGAAATAGAATAACATATTTTCTTAAAAACATCGTAACCTCGAATTTTATAACAGCGTAAAAATATTTGTTGACACTTTGAATATTTCCTTTAAAAAGGGCTCGAGTCTTGAATTTTCAAAACACTTTTTATATCGCTTATTTTTGGAACATTATCACGCCACTTTTATAAACAATAGCATGATTGCTGCTTCATTTTGATTTTAAATTCAGAATGATATCATATAAATATACTGTTACTTAAGAGAACTTTAATAATTTTATCTTTTTTTGGACGTTGTTGCGTTTGTAGTAGTGTAACACACAGAGATAAAACGGAAATAAAACAGTATGCGCCAGCTACCACATACCTCGAACTCTGGAGTAAGAAACGTTGGATGTATCATTTTACTAATTAGTTCATAATTGCAGCAAAAAATTACAATAAATATGAATGCAATAAATATAATAACATTAACTAAGGATATACGTATATATATATATACATAATAAAATCCGACGTGCTTTACAATTACCTAAATAACTAACTAGCTCCGGGCTGCTATTGAGATTTAGTTGACTGAAAACCACAATAACTTTCATTGGCTCTACCGAGGATTTGAACAGCAGAAGTCATGATCAACAACCTTAATCCAGCCATTAGACTACGAAATCGATAAAGCTATATAAAAAGTATGTACCGTTGAATTGTTCTCAAACAAAAAAGTCGTCGACACTATTTTTCTGACAAATTATTACTTCCCGCACGAAGCTTGAATTGGTCGTTTGTGATATATCACTAAATATAAAAAAATTAACCTCCTTATAATAGTCAAAGAATTTTTGAAACATAAGAATGTATTGAATAAATGAATAAATATTTAATTTAAAAGTAGTAGTAGGTTTTTATAGCTGGAGACAATTAAAAAATATGTTTTTTTTTAAATATGTATACAATTTCTATGTATGTATTTTTATTAAAACATGTATTTAAATTATGTTTTTTTCTGTCAATGATGTTTGTTTTCTGCCATTATTTTTTTGCTAAATTGTATATAAAAATGTAATGGTAATATCATAATTTAGAGGTAAATTTTGTGAAATTTTTATAAATCAGAAATCTGTTTCAATATTCTTTATTTTGGATGCCATCTTATGGTTGTTGTGTCGGGATTTTAACTTTACAAATTTACAAATAATTTGAATTTGACTATTGTTTATTCAAAAACAATCATATATGTTATCATTTAATGACTGAAAACGAGCGTGTCCTTCTGTATATTAGAAGATAGCAATTTAAATTTTTAATATTCCTTAAATATATATATATTATTTAAGAATATTTTTTTTAAATATGCTTGTGGCAACCCTAATTAGTAAAACTATATTATTTTTAAAATTAGATACATATTAATATATTTTTTTAAAGTTCTTAATTCCAAATCTAAATGTTGTCATTATTAATATTACTGATGTATTAAAAATTTTAATGGCGATTACGATTTATAAGATCGGTAACATTTGAATAGAAAATTATAGTATCGAATCTCTGTCCCGTTGCCAAAATATTACATAACGATCATTCTGTGTTCGTTCTAACCACTTAGCGGAACAATTACACCGAAAATGACACTGTTAAATCTTTACGATTCATAAAATAATTTACGTTTCAGAGATAAAACACTTTGTGTTTTTGAATTGGACTTTCCGCACCCTTTGGCGTCCTCTTTAAATTAATCTTCATTTCTTTGATAAGTCGAATATAATATATAAAGATGTTACATTTAATGTTCTATGAATAGAATTTTTTATATCGAAATTAACACGATTCGTACATTCACCAGACCGATTGAATTTTTTAACTGTGATTAATGGTGTTGGCTTTATTTAGGTTAGTTTATGTATATAATTAGTTTCAAAAATTCTTTCACTGTTATAAGGAGGTTAATTTTTTATATTTAGTGATATATCACAAACGACCAATTCAAGCTTCGTGCGGGAAGTAATAATTTGTCAGAAAAATAGTGTCGACGACTTTTTTGTTTGAGAACAATTCAACGGTACATACTTTTTATATAGCTTTATCGATTTCGTAGTCTAATGGCTGGATTAAGGTTGTTAATCATGACTTCTGCTGTTCAAATCCTCGGTAGAGTCAATGAAAGTTATTGTGGTTTTCAGTCAACGAAATCTCAATAGCAGCCTGGAGCTAGTTAGTAATTAAGGTAATTGTAAAGCACGTCGGATTTTAATATATATACGTATATCCTTAGTTAATGTTATTATATTTATAGCATTCATATTTATTGTAATTTTTTGCTGCAATTATGAACTAATTAGTAAAATGATACATCCAACGTTTCTTACTCCAGAGTTCGAGGTATGTGGTAGCTGGCGCATACTGTTTTATTTCCGTTTTATCTCTGTGTGTTACACTACTACAAACGCAACAACGTCCAAAAAAAGATAAAATTATTAGAGTTCTCTTAAGTAACAGTATATTTATATGATATCATTCTGAATTTAAAATCAAAATGAAGCAGCAATCATGCTATTGTTTATAAAAGTGGCGTGATAATGTTCTAAAAATAAGCGATATAAAAAGTGTTTTGAAAATTCAAGACTCAAGCCCTTTTTAAAGGAAATATTCAAAGTGTCAACAAATATTTTTACGCTGTTATAAAATTCGAGGTTACGATGTTTTTAAGAAAATATGTTATTCTATTTCCAGTTTGAAAGATAGATGGATTTGTAAGAGACGTGTTTCAAAATGAAGTGTTATTTTTTGTGAATATAATTTAGTGTAATATAAAAATATTTGATGCGAAAATTTTGTATGATTTATAAATTTATTTAAAAAAGATAAATATATTTTTATCAGTTTGGTTTATGTTTTCCTAATAATTTTAAGATATATCTTAATAACCGTGAGTAGGTATAACTCGCTCTTCAGAATCTGCAAACAAAAACATATTACGAGTTTATATATTTTTTAATTATAAATAACAGTAGCTACTAACTATATTTATTCTGTTTTTTTTATATTAAACGGTCGAATCGAGTGCCATGAGGTCGAACTTTTGCGTTGCGTTGCCTAATAATTTGAATGTTTTACATGTATAATTCAAATAGGCATTATATACGTTAAAATGACTTTATAGAATTTTCGTCATAAGCTAAATTCCACGATACCAAAACCGTGGGTTTTGCTACTAAATAAATATAAATAATAAATTTGAAAACATCACGTCCAAAAGCATTTAACAGCCGTTTTGTTGCTCTGGTGTGGTCGATGCTTTTATTTTTAAAGGTATAAAGCATATAAAACGCCTAATGATACACATGTCTCATTTTATACCACGAAAACACTTAACAGAAGAATTATATCAAACAAACGTCTAAATAAGTAATTAATTATTTTGCGTGTTTTCCGTTATCGCTATTTGCAGAAGTTTTCATGTGTGTTCCGTTCAATTTGAACCGAAGTGGTTTAGTACAAAGACACTACAGTACAGCTTGTAGCTTATTCCACCACGCTGCTCCAATGCGGATTGGTAGAACACATGTAGTAGAATTTTAATGAAATAATACACATGCGGGTTTTCTCACGATGTTTTCATATTCTCATCGTCAAGCACAAGATGAATTATTAATACAAATTAAGCACATGATTTTTTTTTAAATATTTCACGGTTTATATATAATAATAAAAATAAAAAGTATCTACATACTACGTTACATTTACATAACATTATAAGACAATAAAATTTAAATTATTATCAATCCAAGCATACAAAAGAGAAATAAATTAACTTTTTGTATGCAATGCAACATATTATATATTTAAGTAAACGTTGTATGTTCATAGTGGCAGATGCTAGGAACAGGTCATCTTATATTTATAAGTATATAAATCTTCTTCGACCTGCTTTCTCTTCAGCCGACATAAACAAAACAAATACCTTCTAGTTTTTCGAGAAACGTGTCAGGTCATTGTATAGAATCGCAACAGCTGTGTTGTTCTGTAAGAACTTCACTTCGTGTCTCATTCGTGGAATCTAAATATCGAGTTACGGTTATACACTAGTTTGATGTATAACTTTCTGACATTTCACGGTCGTGAAAAATGTAAACACATAATCTGCTATAAAATGTTCGTTCACATTTTGTTTGGTATAAATACCCCTATAAATAAGGGTATTTTTTTAACAAAATATAATCTTTACAAATGATCATTACTTTTTTATCATACGAGACACAGTTTATAAGGTTTTCGTAAAATAGCTTCTGTCATGGCGACTAGCGGTCGCTTCCAAAAGACGAAGACTTGGACGTTAAAAAAACAGTTATAGGATTTATTGTTTTTGAAATTCTATCATTTCTGGAATATTCTAAATAACATTTAAATAAGAAAGCGTTATAATTCTGTAATAATATTCTTTCTATCTCTTTCATTTCATAATCTATAATCAATACGGTTTGGTTCTGTTCATTATGGAAGTACGTAAACTTAAAACGCACTGAATAAATGTTTCTAAACAAAGGCTATTTATAATCATTTCTGTTTATGTTTCAAATGTAAACGTTCTGGTAAACGCTGCGAAAAAAAAAACCGCAGATATTTTAAAATAGATTGAAAATGTTGCCTGCGTACATCACCTGAACTCTATGAACAACAATCTACAGTACTTTTGTGGATTGTTTAAACGTCTTATATGGTAAATGCGTAAAGTGAAAGTAAAGACTACTTGCAAGTGTCCCACTGCTGGGCTAAGCATCTCATCTCTTAGTGTCTTCTGTTTGTTCATGAGTTCAGGCATGCGGACAGTCACTTTACGTGTATTGAAAAGCACGATACTGTGCAACTGCCATCTTCCTAACTTATTACTGAGAATTTCTTAATACGAAAATTCAATAAAAAAATTTTTAGTTTGACGTAAGATTCATTCAAGATCCTGTCATTCATTGTCATTTGATTTCTGAATAAGAATATGAATAACGTAACTTATTTAAAAAGGTAGCAATTGCTCTATCAATATACGTATTATTAAATCTATTTGTTACATTACAATAACATATAATTAAATAATATATGTAATTGTCGTTCAATAGTGAAAAAGTAAGTAATCTTCATACTTGCGGACGCTATCACATGTGTTTTTCCCACGTACAAGTAGAAGAAATACGAGTTGAATACAGCAATAAATATAATCTTTTGCAACCGCGCTCTTTATTATATACTAGTTTTATCCGCCGCATATCCTATATATCCTTCAAGCTTGCTACAAACCTTTCATCAAAATCGGTTTAGTGGCTTTGTGGTAAAAGCCTAACGAATAAAGTTTCGCATTTAAAATATAAATATATGTATACTATATAACATTTTTTTTATTTAAAAAATATCAGTCTTTCAATAGATAATTAAGCGAAGTCCATCGAAGACCATATAGTACTTGCGGGATTTTACGTAGGGGCCGTTGATATTACTCAACGTAGAATGAATATTAAAGTTTGGAAGGATTTACCCGAAAGCAAGAATATAATACTCGAGCGGATTGAATTTTTCAACTTTCCATTTTATGTACGTCAATTGCCGTATATAGCTGATATTTCAAGCCGAGAGATTTTCATAGAGATATTTGAAATAAATTCCACCTGCATCGCAAATTCCAATGGTAACCAAATTTCGTATACATACATTTGAAATACATAAGAATACGCATATTTATATATGTCTGATTGACTGGGGAATAGTCAATTTAAAATAAAATAAAATATTATATATAATAAACAAAACTCTCGGCTTAGCCAGCGTCGAATTCAGTGTGTGAAAATCCTGCAAAATCTGCCTCTATAACGTACATATACGCCTATCTTAATTATGTATATATAATATATCTTTATAAAATATTTAAATTAAAAATTCGCGACGGTAGTCTAAAATAGAAAAAAGATTGTTTTGTATGTATTGACAAAATTGACAGAACAATAAATTATGTAATTCATGCAATGCTAGTAAAACATTAAATAGTAAAGAAGTATATAGCTTACTTGAAACTAACAACTTTGTACACGTTGCTTAGCGGTTGTTTAGTTAAACATTGATTTCGCTCTTTCTTTCATTATTGATTTGGCATTTGTTAGATGAAGACGCAGCATTATTTGACTAATCATACTCTAAACAATGCTTATAAGTGAACTAAACTAGAAAAATATATTTTTTAAATAATAAAGTAAAAGAAACGTTTGTCATTATGTCACTATTTCGGAGACGGAAATCATTAAAATCGATTATAAAAGAACAATGTTTCTAATTGAGCGGATGTACATTTAGTAACATTACACTGACGCGCATTTATCATTTTAAATTAATTTCTATTCGCTTCTATTATTAAAGCCTTCTTATTATCGTCTGGGTATACTATAAATATTTATGCTGTTCCGGCTTGAATAGTGAGTGAGTCAGTGTAATAAATAACATAGGCACAATATGTATATATATATACTTATATATATATATATATATCTTAGGTTGGTTGCGAGATATTAGTGTATTTTTTTCCAGTACCAATGTTTTACTAACGCCAACCTATTTGCCAGTTTGTCTTTCTGTTATGAAAATAAAAATTGATGGTGTGTGTGTGCGTTATATATACTCCTTTTTTAATTGTCTATAGACTTGCTCTTAACGACATATCTAAAAGTCAGTGCTCTAAAAGGGTGAAGAAGGAACATTATACAGATAAACAGGCAGGGTTTATTGTAGCAAAATTGTTTATTTAATACTTTAAAGCAACAATATCAAAAATTTCTAAAATAAAGATATCGTTTATGCAATTTCGGCAGGAAGTCAATTTGTCAGTTTTACTAGTAACGTGGGACGAAATCGAATAGTGAAAATATTTTTCACTCCCCCGCTGACAGTGTTACTCGACAAGAAATAATGTCTAAATGTTACGTTCATGTGTTCTTATTTCATGTAATGTATGTAAATATCCTGTCAACCTTAGAATAAGTTACTTTAGATGTGCCAGAGTTTTTTTCTTTGGGTTGTCAATTCAAAATGACAGATGTACATGTATGTGATGAAAATTATTATATTTTTTTCTTCTTTTATTCTTATAATATTTTATGTAAGTTTGATAATTAATTTTTCTACTCGTCAACATTGGAAGCGTTAACAATATTATCGCTATTGTTAGTTCAAAAAGTTGTTAGAGAAAATTAAAAGATTATTTTCTTTCGTTTTAATAATATTATAATAATGTTTTTCGCTCTTCTATTTACTTGATCAGTATTGAATTTTTCAATTATTTTTTAAGACAAGATCGTTTGATTGCTATCTTTTGAGTTATGACTTTATATAATTTGCCGCTGTGAATGCCAAGCCAAGGTCATTGTTGTTCAATGAATATTAAAAATACTCAGACAACACTTCTATTGGGTCTTATGTTCTATGTGCTGCAGTAATGAAGATATAACATCAGTATTCTTACGTACTAAGCAAAATCTTCAGTTTATACAAAACATTTTTTCTTCGTATTAAAATATTTATTAAATACATTTTAAGTAATAATTTAGTTCTCGATTTCTTTAAAAACTCTACTTCATATAATTTTAATAAAAATAATTTTACTTTTCAGTCACTATTTGAAGCCGAGATGGCCTAGTGGTAAGAACGCGTGAATCTTAACCGATGATCGTGGGTTCAAACCCGGGCAAGCACCACTGAATTTTCATGTGCTTAATTTGTGTTTGTAATTCATCTCGTACTTAACGGTGAAGGAAAACATCGTGAGGAAACCTGCATATGTCTAATTTCATTGAAATTCTGCCACATGTGTATTCTACCAACCCGCATTGGAGCAGCGTGGTGGAATAAGCTCCAAAACTTCTTCTCAAAAGGGAGAGGAGGCCTTAGCCTAGCAGTGGGACATTAACAGGCTGTTACTGTACTGTAGTCACTATTTAACTATTAGATAACAATTGTGTTCTTTTGCTCGGTGTTAAAGGGAATCGTGAATTTCTGATGGATTTAAAAGCCTCTCAATACGAGAAACTTTGCTCAATAATAAAATAAGTAGATTATCTCATTATCCAATTAACGTATTATATAAAGTAAATATTAGGTCTAGCGTTGTCAGTTAGAGCCGGCGTAAACAATATTGAATGTAGCGCGGAACAGTGTTTTTTTTTATTGATTTGGCATCTAGCAATTTGGCCATCTGCTTATTGGCCCCCTTACCCATTGGCACTGGCACTGTATAACTGGTACTATAAACCACTTCATACACTGTGCCATTAACCACGGGATCTAAGATGTTACCAACCTAGTGTCTTTAATGATTAGTATTATGATGTTTGGTTAAAAGATATTAGAATAATGAAATATTACTGTAAAAAGTTTTTTTCACCAACCCATAGGCATTGACATTGTAAGAAATGTTAACCATCGCTTACATCTTAACCTTGGGAAACCTTGGGGAACCTTGGGAACTAAGATGTTATGTCCCTTGTCGTACATATAAAACATTTACAAATGTACTTATAAAACAATAATAATATATCTATTATGTATGTCAGTTACAAGTGTACATACTTCCAGATTCATAAATTAAAATTAACAAAAAATCATAAGTAAATTTTTAAAATTGTTATTATTAAATTATAAATTAATGTCATTGCTATAACATAAATCAGTAACAGTCAGTTAGATAAATCATAATCATGATTGAAATTAGTAAGAATAGTAATAAAAACTAATCATGCATTTTATAATTATTAAATAAACTTTTTCTAAGGACGATAAATTGATGAACTTACTTTTCATGCAAAAAAATCTTGAGTCAGTGAGGAATTACTGTCTATTATCGTTCTTGGCATTCTCGCCAATCTTTCATTACTCATTCTCTTCTCAATCTTACATTTTTCATCTTTTATAAATTCATTCGTTCAATATTAATTTATATCGAAATTTAGAGGATGACGTAAATATTTTAGAATTTAAAGTTGGGTGATTAGTAAGTTATCTTGTTTATTTTTTTATTGTTTTCTCAGGATAAATTAATTTATATTAAAATATAAAAAGTTGTCTTGTCATGTTGAATTTCTATTAGAAAGATATTTTTGAACTATATTGTGTAGATATTCTCGCTCTCATAGGAATTTCTATAAGTGGTATATGCGGCATTAATTGATTCGTATTTGTGTCACTTTTGGTAATAGCATGTACATTAGAAATAGGTAATACCAGTTTAATAATAATTAAAGTAAATTAAAACGAAAATATTATTATTTTAACCTGGCTTTTATAAGCATAATGTAGATTCTATCGAGAAAAAACGGAAACGAAATTCTATGTCAATGGTAATAAATACCATGCCCAATATATATATTTTGATTCAGTTTCGAAGGCAATGGTAACACGGATAAAAGAACTATTGTTAGGTTTTATACCAATTTCCATAAATTTTTCTTCAAAATGAAAATGAAGCATTTTCATAAAAACTATTATCCCTTTTTAGGGGTTTTTTCAAAAATCCTTCCTTAGTTTAGTGCTATCTTATTGCGTAAAAGGATTGCATACGGGTATGAAATTTTTCATGGTGCTAACTAGACCCATTGAACTATGGATTAATTATGTCAGTCAGTTATTCACTTATCATTTTATATATACATATGAAGATTATTAAAACGCTTATGTTACGCTGAACAAAGTGAATAGTTAACAGGAGTTCATGGTTAATCTCTGTAAAAAATAAATATAGCGTGAAACATTTACTGAAATAAAAATATTTTTATCTCATTATAACGTTTGATATGATCGTAGGCAAGTTACTGCTGCTTCATAATTTGTGTCAGTTGTAAAAATAAAAATTATTATAAATTCTTTTCAGGGTTGTCAATTTGATGCTGGAGTTTGTTTTTCTGAACACGCTAATCACATAAATTACCAATCCAATTTGAAAAAAATCTATCGTGTTAGATACTAAGCTTAGAAATGCTATGCTATATACTAAATATATTTTTGTAACAGCCTGTGAATGTCCCACAGCTGGGCTAAGGCCTCCTCTCCCTTTTTGAGGAGAAGGTCATTATACCACACTGCTCCATTGCGGGTTGGTGGAATACACATGTGGCAGAATTTCAGTGAAATTAGACACATGCAGGTTCCCCACGATGTTTTCCTTCACCGTAAAGCACGAGATGAATTATAATCACAAATTAAGCACATGAAAATTCAGTGGTGCTTGCCCGGGTTTGAACCCACGATCATCGGTTAAGATTGACGCGTATTTACCTCTGAGCCATCTCGGTTTTGTATAAATATATATAGTTAAAACCGATTCAAAAAATAATTAATTACGTAGATATTGTAAATAGTTCGATAACAATTTTATGTATTGTCATTAAATGATGTTGAAGTCAGTTTTTATTTAATCCCATGCTTTAATATTCTTGTTCTACCCTTAGTAGTGGTTTTTTTTATAAAGTTAATTGGGATTCTTAAAGCTCCACCATTATTCTATTCTTAGATTTGGATTATTTTTAAATTGGCAAAGACATATATTAAGTAACACAAACAAAAACGAATTGAAAATCTATTTTAAGTTGGTTAAAAATTGCTGAAATGTTAAAAGCCAAGAACCTTTCATCGCTTCTCGTCACGAGCACACGAGACTTGAACGCTGACAGCTTCCGTTGGGACAGTGTCTATATGAAAAACGCATTGAAGTAATTTCTTCAAGGAGCGAAGTGACGAAGTGAACTATTTCAATTCAAGACAAACTAACGTGCCGTGATGGCTCGCTGGTTAAAAGACCTAAATCACTACTAAATTTTTCATGTGCTTAATTTGATTGAATCTCGTGCGGTGAAGGATAAAATCGAGAGGAAATTTAAATTTCCGTAACGAACACGCATCAGAGCAGTGTGATTGAGTAAGCTCAAAATCTTAACCTCAACAAGGAAAGAAGGCTTTAGCTCAGCAGTGAAACATTTACAGGTCATTAATTGTAAACAAATATGAACGTGAAAGAATCTAATGACAATTTTAAAACATTGATATACATACGGTCGATATTTTATTCAAAGTTTTTAAATTTATGGCGAATATATAAAAAAGTTAGCAAAGGTTCAATACCCTCCTCGCTAACGATAGCAAACAGCAGATACAGAGGACAACTACTGTATTCTGCTTCCGAAGATAACCGCAACGACATCAACAGCACGTCGGTCGGTCGGGGTAATGTGACCGCAGACTAGAGCGCACGACTGTCTAAAAACACACGAACGAAAACCGCATTGTTTACTTAGATACTTGAAAACGGACGAGTTAAGATGTTAAAAGATGGTCGGTGACACTATTGTTTTGTTAGCGGTAGTGCGATCAGCGACGGTGGCCAGTTAGGACGGTAAGCGATAGTGTCACGGCATTTCAAATGTGTTTCACACAAAACTATATGAACCAGTCGAGAGTTTAAGGGTTCAAGCCTGGTAAGCATTATTCTACTCAGAGCTAAAGGTAAAAAAAAATTCGAGAGAATCCTGAATTACCTAAAAGGTAAAGGTAAAGGGCTGTGACACATTTTACCAGTTTTATTTTCTGCTGTCGGCCTGCGATCTACAATCTGGAGTTATCTTCGGAAATAAACATATATGTACAGCTTAACCTCAGCAGAATTGTCATGATACGTTACATAATAAAAGTCACAATTTGGTTTATCTCACAAGATAGGTAGGTAGATCAGAAATATAAATAAGTAGCTAGCCCGGTGTTGCAAAGCAGTTAAAACTGTATTGTAAACAATTATCCGATTTATAAACAATTCCACGTTGATGGTACTTTACCAGAAACCTTCACGCCAGTGCCAACATCAATTGTACAAAGTTTCCTCTCAATTGGATGAACGATGCTTGGAAAAACAGCTAAATATATATAAGACTAGCAAAACCCGGCAATTGTCCTGAGTATGCCAAGTTGATGTGCTGATGTGCCACTTTGTGGTTTTGCCTATCTGGGTACCCATCAGATATTCTAACGGCGCATTAACGATATAACGAATATAATGTTGAATATTTTTCCAAAACAACAAGATATTCTATTATAAAACTAACTGCGACATGCTGTTTTACCCGCGTAAGCATTATTTCTCCGTGCCCGTTAGTAGTAGCGTGGGTTTTACTACATATCAGTAAAATTTCTCAATAAATGGGCTAAATAATGTAAAAAATTAAACTGGTCGATGATGAGATTACCTCATTTATAAACTCTTCAGCTTAATTTATGTAAGAATACCTTAAGAAGACTTCAGGAATTGCATAGAAGCTTTCGAGATCTGGGTGTATAGAGGTATATTGACATTTCCAGCTGGATTCAAAAAAAATTTAAATAAAGTATTGCAACGCATCAATTAAAAAGGAAATTTTTACATGACGGAAAGATGAGAAAAGTTTCATATCTTTGACCCTTACATGCAACTTATCATGGTGGGAAAATTACCGGAAGAAAAGTTTTGCTTCGCAACATCCAGCAGTGCAAGAAAATCGCGAGTGCTGGGGAGCCTTTTCACCTCGCAAGGAATAGTAAGGAATACATTAAACTGCATGCCAAACTTCGCTAGTCGGAGAGGTACCCAAACAACAAACAAGAAGAACAAGTATACCCAGATGTTTTATACAATTTTGTCAACTTCCATGTGACAGCCCTATTTCGAGAACATTCAGGGCTCCGCTAGCTTTCCCGAACGAATAAATAAAATAGCGATTTAATTTCCAGCATTGTAAACAGGAAATCATTTTAAGAAATTAAATAAACAAAGTCGGTTTCATAAATGTATATCTGGTAATCAGCCTTGGCACCTCTTCGGTTTCATCACATATAAGTATATACTTATACAAATTGTTCGTCTGTTTATCTTTCTACCTACGTGTTATGGGTAAAGTTTGATCTTGGAAATTGATCAGGAGTAAAATTTATATAGAATTACATAATAAATGTAGTTTACTTTTATATATAAATATACATATGTAATGTAATAAGACTTGTCTAACAGTTTTATATTATATTTTTCACATTACAGAGGCGATTGCAGATTAAATACTCAAATTATCTTTTTGACTTATTAAGACAAAAAAGTGATTTTACAGTAAAAAATTAATGAAATAAGCGTCCCTTTTGAATCTTTCTTCCTTTTGATCTCATATGTGACATCTCTTTTATACGTTGACAGAATATTTGGCGCTCAACTAGCGTTGATATACGTCAGAAAAAGAAAAAAAAAAGTAAAGTAAAGTTTGTGAAATAATTCCATAATTTTTAATTTATAATTGAATTGTGTAACTGATTTATACTTTAACAAATATTGTTATTGCGTTAGTTTATTCGTTGTTTCAATTTAATATTCCCTTCTATGTTAAATATGTATAAAATTTGAGAATTATGAAAAAACATTTTTTTCCCTATATGAGCTATATCTGTAACTTTGTCTGTGTAATAGTATGTTTACTTTTTGTTAATTATTAACAAAAGTGCATAAAATATGTGCACTCATAGGCAGCGCGCTGCTCTTTATTATGTGAAGTATTGATTTCTTTTATAATCATAAAAAAGAATGCCGGAAGACCCGTAACCCAAGTTCTTTACGTTCTTACGAAGTAGTTCTCTATTATTATTACAATTTAAAAGATTAACTTATACTGAATAAATATTCTTTCACTCATATTGAAATTATTTTGTTTCACGAAACTTGCAGTACAATAATCAACTTACAACAATAAGTTTTAACTCATATTCGTAGTGTACTTAAGATAAAGTTGTGGCTTATATACTATAATTAGTTTTTATTGAAATGATTTTTTGTTTACAGTTTTGTATTTAAATTGAATTTATAATGATAACATTATTTTTTCACGTAGATACCTATTCAAGAGCATCGGGAACAATTATATATTATATTAATATGTTCGCTTGCTTGGTATGACAAAGATCGACTTCAACGTAAGATAGATAATTCAATACATGCGAGCGAGTCATGCGATTTTTTTTCAGTGGTTTGACTTTTACAAACTAAATTGACAAGTATATAAAGGGTGATATAGGGAACTTAGTAATAATTGCGATGATAGTTTACTGGCGGTTAAACGAAAGAAATGACTTTTATATGTTTCGCACTTCCTACGCTTCACCTACGTTTCCATGACGCAATTCAACGCTATTAAGCAAATAAAATTGATCGATTTTTTATTAAAATTCTACTCTAAATTACCCATACATTAGTTATTGTAATATCAAATCAGTTTTTTATTTTTCTCTTTGTCGGTATGAAGATTAAAATTAAAAATTATACTACCATTAAATTAAATGTTAACCTACCATGGATTCGGATAGATTTTAGGAAGAATAAATAATAGCAAGAAACAGCAGTTTTTTTAAGACAAATATATTATATTCATTTAATTAAGTAAAACATAAGGATTAATTATAGGTCTCTTTTTAATTTATATACATATAAATGATCATAATTAAAAAAAAATATATGAAACCTTACTATTCTGAATGCAAGATTTTATCTATACATATTAACAGGTGAACTTAAAAGCATGTCAAATTACAAATGTTTCATCAATAGCCAAACGATTCATCATTAGTTTTGTTGTTTTGATTTAATTGTCTCAAACAATTTGTGTTATCATTAATGATATAATCCCGTCATCTCTAGTAAAGGAATAATGTTTTCCAAATTAACTAAACCTTGAACGCCATCTGACTTTGATCTTCTATGAGCCAGCTTACTTTAAAAGTCATTCAGTACCGTAAAATGCCGGAACGATTCGAGATTTATAATAGTATTATAATAGTTTTATGTGTCGAACATTTTACATAAAACGATTTTTTATCTGTCGATATTAATAAAAAAATAAATTAAGATTGAAAGATTTCCGTTCGATTTTGGAACGTGTCTATTTCGAGTCGGTTTGTCGGTTATTATTGTTTGCGCACTTTTTTTGAAGATAATAAAAATAATTGTGGTTGCGATGTTCGTTTAAGTTATCAAAAGATTTGAGACTCAAAAAAATAGTATAATAATGTATTTATATTTGAAAGATCCGTGATAGCTTAGTAGATAGTAGATCTTAAACGAAAATCACGGGTTCCAATCCGGAGAAGAGTCGGTGAGTTTTTACTTATATAAATTTTCAGTAAAGCCTTTAAATATGTACAAATAAAAATTAAAAATAGTTACTGTACAAATCGTGACCGCGTGGAATGGTTGCAGAATGCTAGGCATTTCCTCTTTGAATTGCAATTCCGATTCTCGGGGCAAAACATTAACCAGCCCTCTTGTCACCAGTAGAGGCAATAAGACGGGGTGTAATATTTTTGATGAAAGTTTTTGCACTATTACTCCAAGGTCCAAGCTTTTCACTTGAATATTTCGTTTATAATGTCTGCTAAATTAATATAACCACTATATTCCCCTAACCAGCAATCGAACAGTGGAGTGAAGTTCCTCAAATACGTAATTTAAAAATGTATATAAAGTTTTTATAGAAGTAGCCGATAGCGGTAACATTAGATTCTCATTCTAGATTCAGCGGTAAATTTACCTAAAATTTACTAGACTTATTTATTTATTTAACAATTTATTGTACAAAAAGTGGTCTGTACTGTGAAAAAAAGTTACATAATTATTATACATGAAAATATATATTCAATTTGAATATAGTTTTAATATATTTTTAAATTAAATTGTATTTTTACTCTGTGGCTGAAATTAATATTTTAACGCAAACATTTTAATTGCTTCAAGTATTTACTTGAATCGAGACTCTTTTTTTCGCGATAATGAACGAGAAAATATTTTAAACGTAATCATCATTGAACTTTTACTACCACTCCTAATCTATAGAATTTATATCATATAGCTAGAGAGTTTGTATGGTTAATTACTCTAATCTCTGATCCGAAATCCGATTTAAATCGAATTTGAAAACTTTTTTTCGTCAAAAGTCCGTTTATTGAAGAATATATTGTATGAAGTATTAGCTATAAACTTTAATCATATATACGTTGAATACCATCCTGTGTGGAATGGTTATGTATAATCGAAATGAGGAATTTTGGAGCGTATCCATCGTAGACCTTTGGAGATTATGCAGTGAAGAGCTAGTCTAGATAGACCACACACTCAATTCAGACCAGCCTAGGCAAGCACTGAATTGGCTGGCGTCAGGTTGGTCGGCCCATGCTTGGCGGCGCTCAGTTTTAACAGAGACTAATAAAATCGGCATGACCTGGAACGAAGTAAAGCAAGCTGGTAAAGAAAGAAAGGAATGTTGAAGAATTGAATAAACCCTTTGCGCCGACGTGGGGACTTTGTATCTGAAGAAGATCAAGATTAAGACCGTGGAGCACAGTTTGTTATATATATTTTTTTGTGTTATTTTTCCAAGAAATATTCCTATTAAATTATATATTATATTTAATATCGTTACTTTATATAGAGTAGGCTGTATGTTTATATATTATACACATCATATGAAAAATAAATGTTACCAAGGCAAATAAAATACTTTATGCCCATATAAGCGCCCACGTCGGCAAAATCACACCATTGCCTCATTCTTGGAAGACGTTTGAGTTTTATTAAAATGTCATAGATAATCTTATTCTGCAGGATTATTAAATATTAAGCTTAGTTAGATCAATACCTGACATTGACATTTTTTATGACTCTCCCTTAATCTTTAGAAATGAGTTACTTAATTATTATAAAATGCATGATTAGTTTTAATGAGTACGTTTAATAATTTTAATTATGATTTCGGCGATTGATTTTTTTTAATAACAATGACATTATTTATTACTTAATTTTGACATTTTTAATAATTACTGATGATCTTTTGTTACTTTTAATTTATATTTGATTAGATTGAGTCTGGAAGTGCTATGTACAGTTGTAATTGACATGCGCTTAAACTATTATACAGCCGTAGATTGTTGTTATATAGCCTCAATGAATGGGCTATCTAACGCAGAGAGGTTTTTTCAAATTGGACTGGTAGATCATAAGATTAGTAAGATCAAATCCTTCAGTTTTGTTAATATTAGGTGTGACATAAATTTTTAGCAAATATATTTAGTCACTTTGTAAAGTGACTAAAATATTGTTATGTATTTTTGGTATATGGTTTTAGAAAGAGTAGACAGTAGTTAAGCCATGTCGGTTGAGAATCAATTGTTTGTACTTAAAATAAATATTATATTCGGTCGTGAATTGTAAGAAAGTGATATTGACGATAATAATTATAACATCAACATCAAAATAGTATATAAATATCAGTTGTCAACATTTCACGGGTGAGTAATGAAGTGAGTTCGCATAGAGTGGCACTGTAGAAAGTTACGAATAACATATAAGGGTGCATATATGTACGAAAATACCAAGTATAATGGCAATATGGTACAACTTCAATTAGGTACTCAAGCTATCCGAAGAAAACTGAATCGTTTCTCGAATATAGAAATTGGACTTAAAAAGATAAAATACAGGAAATCTTGTAGTATTTTAAAACTTTATTGACGTTTTTTGAACATCTCATAATCGTGTTCGGTAACTGGAACGATAAGAAAAAAATACACAACGCAAATTCAATAAAATTTGATGTATGATTGAACTGGCATTGAACCCGTAACGAACAAGATGTATGTGCAATGAAACAGTGATAAACTACGAAATGTGCCTATGACGTCATTTATAAGGCTGAGGCCACACCGGATACATGTGGAATTACAAAAGAATAGTTTTTATATATTATAACGAAAATTGCTTATGAGAGGAAAATACAGTTTTGTTCAAAGTGCATATAAAGTCAAATGGTTGATATCATTGTCAAATACAAAACAAAAGCGTTTTTTAAAGGTAATAGTTTACTAGATTCGTTAAATGGCATTTGTTGTTCTAATACGATTATGTATATAAATATTTGATTATATGTGCACAAATATGACAAACAATGCCAATAATGAATACGTGTTTCTATCCAAATGTCTGGTTTTTAAATCATAGGCTTCAAATAAGGCAAATGAGTTGACCATCACGACTTGGTATGCTTTCCTATAGACATTAGAGATGTAAGAAACATTAACTATACCTTACATCGCCAATGCGCCACCAACCTTGGGAACTAAGATGTTATGTGTCTTGTGCCTGTACGTAGGTAAGTGTTGCTGTTTAGCGATAGAATATCTGTTAAGTGGATGGTATCTACCCAGACGGGTTCGCACAAAACCCTCGTATCCGTATCCGTAACAGCCTGTGAATGTCCCACTGCTGGGCTAAAGGCCTCCTCTCCTCTTTTTGAGGAGAAGGTTTGGAGCTTATTCCACCACGCTGCTCCAATGCGGGTTGGTAGAATTCACATATGGCAGAATTTCAGTGAAATTAGACACATGCAGGTTTCCTCACGATGTTTTCCTTCACCGTAAAGCACGAGATGAATCATGATCACAAATTAAGCACATGAAAATTCAGTGGTGCTTGCCCGGGTTTGAACCCACGATCATCGGTTAAGATTCACGCGTTCTTACCTCAGGGCCATCTCGGCTTTTGAAAACAAAACCCTACAACCTAGTAAAACGTGTTTATAAAACTGTTGAATACACCAAACGTTTGTTCAAATAAAGCTATTTGGCTACGCGAACATGCTAACCCAAGTGAAGTGCCCCTTAAACATATGAACAAACAAACACTACTTCGCGTAACGTGTTAATAAAGTATTGTATACATTTGCGAACAATACATTGAACGATAATGCTAACGTTTTGATACCGCAGATGCCATTCAAAAAATATACTGAAATATTCTAAAGATCTTTTCTCCATTTAGTTTTAGGATCACGCGATGAAAGATTTAATGTCCGCCTGCTGGTAGCCCTTAGTTTATACGAGATACGAAAATTATTCGAATTATTTAGTTTTGTTTAGACATTTTTATTTAAGGTGAAAACGTCAGAACTCCATTTTTAAAAACGATAGAAAAATCGTAAAAGTGTACTTATAAACAACGCTTTGCACGCGAAATTCGGTATGCGTTCGTTGGATGTTTTTTATTTGAATAACACACGACTTAAAAAAGTATTAATTACGATTATAGTGATTCGATTTACAGATATAAGTCCTCACGATGTTTTCGTGTGAATTATAAACACAAATTAAGATATGAAAATTTAGTGGTGCTTGCCTTGGTTTGAATTTGGAAACATCGGTTAAGATTCTGAACTTATAACCACCATCACAACTCGAATATAACAAGTGTATATAATTTGTATCAGATTGAGGTCAATAATTTGGTAGTATTTAATAAAAATAGTACAAAATAAGGGCTTAACATACTAAGAGAGAAAATGTAAGGAGAAAGGATAATTATTTTTCTTTCGGTGGCTGGTATTTTCAGATGAATTAATCTGATATAAATCAAAAGTTTTCAAAACTTAAACCTCAATAAGCACATGTATTCTGGGTTCTTTCTACACCTATGTTTTCTGGGTTCTTTCTTGGGTTCATAGTTGTGTTCTTGGATGATCATATTGTGCTTATCTCCCAGATATCCATCCAAATAGGAAAGTGGACGTGTTGATTGGCCACCTGACGGTAAATGGTCACCATCGTCCATTGACATTATCGCTGTGAGAAATATTAACTACTCTTTACATACTCAATGCGCCACCGATCTTGATAACTAATACATTCTAATATGTAATGTCCCTTGTGCTTGATTGGTAAATTTCTCCTTCCATACTTATGAGGTATGTAGTGATATTTGTGCGTATAAAATTACGAAACAGATGCTTTATAAGCGACTGCCTGTCTAATCTTAAAAAGCTGAAAAGTAGGCCAAGATATACTTGAATACTACATCTGCAAATAAGACAGGACAAAGCACCCGGAGATAATAGGACGCTACGAGTGCTAGTCTAGTCGGCGCGTGACATCTTTTATTCATGGGTTGATCCTTTAATAGTTTACGATTTTGTAAATGTAGATTTCTCTACGAAGCGTATAATTATACAAACTTTTTTTTAATAATTTCGTAACAGCCTGTGAATGTCCCACTGCTGGGCTAAGGCCTCCTCTCCCTTTTCGATGAGAAGGTTTGGAGCTTATTCCACCACGCTGCTCCAATGCGGGTTACATTAATTATTATTTATTTCTGATCTTGATTTTTTTAAAGATAAATAAATTGAATTTGTTCAAAATCAAATTAATTACATTTAAAAAAGAATTACATATAGCTTACATGTTTTACTTTAACCAAGGGTCATATGAACTCATGAACTGCAACATTGGTACTGTAAGAAGTATAAAATATATACGCTGCAACCATAAGGTATAATGAGTTATGGCTGTATATCTTTCCACTCTTAAAACCAGCACAAAGGAAACACAGTGTACAGTTATAATTAGTAATCTCATGGCTCCAGCTAGGCATAAGCCTTACAAAAGTCAATGATCCCTAACATTTTGTTTTGGCACTATGACAGCGATATTTCCTACCATAAAATTATAAAGCACAAATAATAAATATAAATTTATAACAGAAATAAGCTTAATGTATGGTACAAATCTTAAAGTACGTTTGTGTGTGTATGTGAGTTTGTGTGTGTTTTAGTATTACTTATTGACTATGATTACAGTATGATTTCAGTTAAAGTTTAATCTAATTCCAGCATTTTAGGAAATAATAGAACAAGTCGTGAATAAACAGAGATTGCGTGAGCAAATCTTGATAAAAACTACTGTTTATGTACTTAATTCGTCTTATATAGTCTCAGCGATAGTTGAAAAATTCGTTAGGAAGCCTATACGTCGTGTCGAATGATACAAAGCCACTTGTGTTTCCAACCAATTTGCACTGAATCATTGTATTGAAATAAGCTCTATAATAATATGCTTCAAAAACTCCTCGCCGTCCAGAAGACTAACGCTAAACTCCCCGTTTTAACGATTTGTGGACTCACGCGTATTTGCTTTTGAGTATCTACAAAACCCAGTTATCTGGCTATTGTCTTCTATAATATTCAATGTTATCAAGCAATTTATGAAAATTATGACCTTATTTCTTACGAAAAAACGTATATTATATACAATCAAACGAACTTCTTGAAGTGAAGTTCGATCATTATTATATGAGTCGCTTCATTCGAAGATACAATTAACCAGGTAGTCCTTTTATCCTAAAGGCACTGTCCGCACGTTTAGAGAATCGATTTTCAATCGATAATTCAACCTCCTTTTCTAATATATATATAATATATAGTAATATATAAATATATATAATAAAGTATATATATATATATATACATAGATCCCACCCACCACAACCAAAAAAAAAATATTTTAAATAAACTTTAATGGTAAATCTCTAAACAAGAATGAAGTGACAAGTGACAGTTCAATAGAATAAGTATATATATATAATATATATATATATTTATTATATATATATATATTATATATATATTATATATATATATATATATATATATATATATATATATATATTATATATTATAAGGCAGTGGGGCCGGTGACATGATCTGAAATTGAAACATAAAAGGTCTTTCTTATGTTCGAAGAACATAATATCTGATATCATTATTCTTTTAAAGAGTAGAAACCAAGCAAATCCGGGCCAATACGGTAGCTTTGTTACTAATGTTTTTTTTTTCATCAGAGAAAGCGGTGCAGAGAAAAAAATTAGGTTGCCAGTTAATTGTGAAAATGTCGATTGTCATTGCATCGGGGTCTGGTTTCCATGAAATATATTGGTAACATTTAGCATTGGTACGCGATGTAAATAGATCGATTTATGGTTTACCTATAATTTGAACTATCTTTTGGTAAGCCTAGAGATATCTTTTGGTAAGAGATAGTTCCCATTCTCACATTTTTTCTTCTTTATTCTGTTTAGCCTCAACGTTTTCGCGTGTATTAATTTATGAGGCAATTAGAAAGATACCATGCATTTCGCAGCGTTGCCAATTTTTTTTTTTTACCAAGTCATTTAAATGGGGTAACCGAATCCCTCCCATGCGATTACTGGCTGTTATATTATCCACTCTTACACTATCGAGTAATTAGAATGTTAGCTAGCAAAACATTTCAATTCTAGGCAAACTAATAATTCTAAACGATTAATGTGAAAGGATGATTCCTCAGCTTTCCATCCACCGTTTGCTCTTTTCCTGCTGCAAAAAACTCCCCAACGTGTTTTAGAAGTCATCACCTGCCGAAAGACGTCCACTGCTGGACAAAGGCCTCCCCCAATGTTTTAGAAGTATCAGTAAGTAATTCCAACTTTAAAATCGTATCATTTAGTTTAGTTTTGTTTCAAAAATTTTATAGAATTTAAGTGCTAAATATTTCTAGCATTCGAGGATTATTGTTTATAACTAACCATCTTTGACTGTTGGATAAGAAGCATTAAGTACTCCGATAAACTGTGATAGTTCTCTAATGGAACATTTTGGCAATAAAATAAATTTATTGACTAAATGCAAAATTCCTAAACTTTTTTCATTTGGTAAACTTAATGTAATTTTTACCGTGTCATAAACAAAACTTAAGAACTTACAACCTGTACTGGCTCAAGATTGCTTTTGCCAAATTGATAACAAAACCAAGATACTGAAGCAACTGTTGACATTGTCTTGGTATTTCCTATAAATAATATATCATCAAGATATATAAGTAATTTATAGCCCTTGTTACGTAAATAGTTTATGACTCCTTTCATTATTTTCGTAAAAACTCTAGATGCTACATATATATGTATGTACATACAAGCTATATGTGGCATGGCGTTAAATTCATAAAAATTAAATCCCATCAAATTGAAAACGTAGGTATTTACGATGCATTAATAAATAGGCTTCTTAAGTCTATATTTGCCATGAAACCAGCTTTAGGTACTAATTTGGCTGCAGTTCTATGGTCTTCGATTTTAAAATGTATGGTATCAATAAATGTAACAAAGATTTGATTCTTAGAATAAATCTTTTTGATTCATTGGGCTTAAGAGCTAAAAATATACTAGAGCAAAAATCATTTTAGATCTACTTACATGGAAATACAGCGCATAGATTTAGTATTTTATTAATTGATTGTAATAGGTCAGCCCGATCATTACCAGAAAACAAGTTCTTTGGAATTGAAATTTGTCTAGGATTTTAGTAAACGGTATTGCATAACCATCTGAGTCCCACTTGAGTATTTCTGTATTATGAGTAACGTGAAGCCAACAGTTAAAAAAGTGTTGGATTCTTTCTGCATGTACCATTATTGCTGATCCATCGCACTTGACTGATTGCTCTGCGTGGGCGGCTACTGTTGTGTATGTAGGGCCCATAAATTGAGATCTCCGATTTGCTGGACCACCTTAGTTTCTTAGCCTTCTTCGCCCCCCTCCCTGCTCGACAAAAAAATGAGGAGGAACTGTTCAATTTCCCGGCTGACGTAAGCAGCTCGTCGATGCTTGAAAATGTACAAGAGTGTACATAGACAATGTTTTTGGGTTTGAATGGGGCTTTTTTATTTGAAGGCCTTTCTTTTCAATAGCTTTTGAAGCTGTTAACTTTTCGGAAAGTTTATTTCCGAAAAGCATATCGTCGCGTTCCACATCTTGCATTATATTTTAAATCGAATAATATACGACAACTGTCGCATAGAGATTTAATAGCTCGAAGTCTATCTTTGCCGTCATCTAATACTAGTTCTAAGCCTTTATTAAGCGCAGCTATTCCCTGGCCTAGCTATTGCTGAACTTCTTCTATTTTCTTATCCCGATTACGGGTAACCTCAGCCACGGCCGCCAAAATTAATATTGGTGCCTACAGTAACGGACAGTTTTTCGATAATTTGTAGTCTTTTACAAGATTTTCTTTATTTTCTTTATTTAGGCAATTTTTTAATATAGGAAACCAAAGACGCGAGAGTTTTTCATGTATGTTAGGCCTAAATTTTGAAACCTCTTCAGTAATCTCTCCTAAGGCGTAGAGCGTGTCCGGATCAAGCTCGGGAGCAGTCGTTTCAGTAGCTAGCAAAGAAGTTGGTTCTTCACTGCACTCGACATTATCCTCATGGTAATCGATGGTGTCAACGTGACTACCAGCCTCCCATGATTCTTCGTTAGGCTCGCCATTATTGTTGTCTAAAAAAACAAGACAACGTGAATTGTTACAATAAATAAAAATAATTCGTATCATAAATCATCGTAAGAGCCTAAAAATAGCCTTCGTGAGGATACACGATCCACCTCCCGGCATCACATGGCTTGTAGGTATGAAAGAAGCAACATATTTTGCTTTCGTGAGGATACACGATCCACCTCTTTTTTTTTACATTCGCCGGGAGGGCAAATGACTCCACCTGATGGTAAGTGGTAGTAGAGTCGTTTGAAGGAACCCGGGTTGTAAGAGGAGGGGAACACGTGAGCTGGTAAGGAATTCCATTTTTTGGAAGTGCGACAAAGAAAGGAGTTGCCAAATTTCTTTGTACGCGATGGAATTGATGTCACAGTTAGACGGTGACATCGAGAACCAGCACGCGTGGACTTAAGAAGAAAGGGGGAAGCAGGAATTAGAGAGAATAATTCCTCAGAGCACTCGCCGTGATACAGTCGATAGAAAGCGCTCAGTGCTGCTATCTCGCGACGCAATTCTAAAGGTTCAAGGGTGTTTATGACCTTTACGTCGCCAATAATGCGTACGGCACGTCGCTGCAACCGGTCCAAGGCCTCCAGTAGGTACTTAGCGGAGCCATCCCAAAGGTGCGAGCAATATTCCACGAAAGACCGTACCTGTGTTTTGTACAGCAGGCACAGTTGTTGTGACGTGAAAAAACGCCGCACCTTGTTCAGAACTCCGAGTTTCCGTGAAGCTGTTTTTATAACAGCCTCGATGTAATCTCTTGGACTAAGGTCGCAGTGAACATCAATCCCCAGCATGGCGATTTTGCTTTGCATCACCAACGGAGTACCACAGAGGGAGGGAAGAGGGGAAAATGTTGACTTTTTCGCTGTGAGAGCGCATACCTGTGTTTTCTTGGCATTAAACTCAACAAGATTATCAGAGCCCCATTTGGCGATGAGCTCTAACGCCCTATCGAGTTCAATGACAAGATCCTTCCGCCTCTCCTCAATTTCCGCTCGCCCAGCCACTGCGCGTCCGTGGTATCCACCATGCACTGTACTATCGTATGCATAGCAATGTATGTTCCCAAGAGAGAGCATATCATTGATATGCAAAAGAAAGAGTGTGGGACATAGCACAGATCCCTGGGGGTCCCCAGGGATCATTCGCTACATAGAATTGTGAAGCGCAGCCATTAACCTCCCAGCATTATGTACTTAACACTATAATATAAATGAGTTGTCACTCGAAATAATGCGATTTTTTGATGATCACTATATACCCACGTGTTAACTCACGGTTAACCTCTAGGGATAAACATTTGGCTTTGTGATGATACACGGTCAACCTCCAGGCGTGATTATCTAACATTTTTAATGTTATTATAACTGATTACTATGCAATTATAGCTGAATAATATGTCATAATTGTATAATAATTTAAATAGCAACTAACAGGATTGGTCGGAGTCTGATGTCGAGTACAAAGTCCTATTGCGTTGGCGTTATTTTACTTCAAGTTTTTGGAGTTTACGCCAACATCGTCGAATTTATTAGTCTTTTTCTTTTTAGGCATATTAAAAATAATATTTTTTCACTAATATTGCTAGGAACGTGCGAACATTGCCTGAAGAATGAAGTGACAAGTGACAGTTCAATAGAATAAGTATATATTAAAAAGGAGGTTGAATTATCGATTGTAAATCGATTCTCTAAACGTGCGGACAGTGCCTTTAGGATAAAAGGACTACCTGGTTAATTGTATCTTCGAATGAAGCGACGAAAATATAATTAGTTAAATTAATCGCAAATAATATAAGAGCACGCCCTAAGCCAGCAAAATTTCAGATATCTTCCGCGCGTCGTTTACACGCTCTTCTCGGTGCGCTATAAAATCTTTAAAGGTGGCTTAGATTACTTGTAAATATAATTATCCAATATTTATCTCAATAACCTATATCATTATGAGTAGAAATTAAAATATATTTATAAGTTAGGGGGCATTTTGTGTTTTTTTTTAATATCGTAATAATATGTTATTCATTTACGGATGGTACGTACCCAGAGAGCAACGTTATATAATAAAATGATTTTTTTTTCTTTTATAAAATAAAACTACAAAAATGAATATTGGAGAAATTTAAAATGACCTTTAAGTTATTGTGACTTGGACGATGCAATTTTTTTTTATATTTCCTTTAAACATTCTGAATAAATAATTAATTTTTTTTTATAAAGTAAAAAGTAAATAAGTGAATTTATATGCAGTGAATTTATATGCAGCTAACGTTTAAACTAAACGTTATTTTTTTTTTTTTTTATAGAATAGGAAGGCGGACGAGCATATGGGCCACCTGATGGTAAGTGGTCACCAACGCTCTTAGACATTGGCATTGTAAGAAATGTCAACCATCGCTTACATATCCAATGCGCCACCAACCTTGGGAACTAAGATTTTATGTCCCTTGTGCCTGTAATTACACTGGCTCACTCACCCTTCAAACCGGAACACAACAATATCAAGTATTGCTGTTTTGCGGTAGAATAATATATAGAATAATATTAATCAATACGGGTAAACCCGTATTGATTAATACGGGTTTACCCTGCTCGTGCTTCAATATATATTTTTAATATGAATCGTATATATAATGTACCTTAGTGAAATATACTGACACTAATAATATTCGTCTTTCTGATTTTATATAAAAGATCGTTCTTAATATATTATTTAAGATACAACCAAAGAAATATAAATTAACTAGCACTTTACCCGCGCTTTCGCTCGCCTCGTAATTCAGAAATACTAAATACCAATTTCCACAGTTCTTTATTCAAAAATGACAGTTTTTCGTTGAAACTTTCACCCCCTTTATAAATCTTAGAAGTTACATTTCTAAGATTGATCCTCAGTGCTAACCTACTGTGTTTAAGGAGCCCGTATGAAAATTTTCACGATATAAGCTACAGTAGCTTAAGCTCTGCGTTGATATGTTAGTCTACTGGTGGTAGAGCTTTGTGCAAGCTCGTCTGGGTAGGTACTACCCACTCATCAGATATTCTACCGCAAAACAGCAGTACTTGGTATTGTTGTATTCCGGTTTGAAGGGTGAGTAAGCCAGTGTAATTACAGGCACAAGGGACATAATATCTTAGTTCCCAAGGTTGGTGGCGCATTGGTGATGTAAGCGATGGTGATGATTGGTGACCACTTACCATCAGGTGACCCATATGCTCGTCCACCTTCCTATTCTATAAAAAAAGTCAGACAGTTATTTGTATATAATGACTTGATAGCAGTGTTAATATACATGAATATATATACATAAAATTATATTAAAATAACAATAATACACTTTATTATATACCAATACATGACAGTAATAACGAACAATACGATAATAATATTGTACATAATGCTTTATTGCTATTAAGCGATCCCTTCCAGACAATGTATGGCTGAGCTGGTGTATATTGGACGAATATATATATACATTATACATATAATAAACATGCAAAATAAATATGTATTACGGGTAATGAGCGTGGTGTTCGAAGGGCCGGCTGGTATCGAGCAATATCAGCATTGCACATCCCTGCTTAGGAAACTTCTTCGAGTTCGAGTGATATCAAACAAAACACTGCCCGGCTGTCTGAAACAGATATATCTGGACTTTGTAATTATTTTAATGTCTAAGGCTTGTGTACTGTGTGGAAGAACCAAGATAGCCCAATGGTCTGAACACGCCAATAATAAGCGATGATTGTGGGTTCTAGTGTACTTCCGTTCAGCCCATACCTCCGATCGATGTGAGTTTTTGTATACGATTTATTTTTCAATGTTTTTCGCGTGTATTGCGATAAATATTGTTTATTAGAGGAAAATATTTCTCACGAAAGTTGTAGGTAATAAAATGATTGACACTTTTTGTTCAATATAATTTGTATAGAGCTGAATATAAACTACTGAGTTTGGTATAAAAATTAACCTAAACTTAATGATGAAGAGCTCTGAAGGTAAGAAGCTCTGATGCTGTTGTTATAATATAATAGTATAGTGTAGTAATTGTTAGTGTAATAATTATAATTATTTATTGCAATACATGTGAAAAACATTTAAAAAATTCAAGTGTATACCAAAACTCAATTCACTCCGAGGACGGGTTAAATGGAAGTTTATCCGCGGGTTCAAATATGTTTTCATGTGCTTAATTTTTGTTCAAAAAGTTTTGTTCGTCTCGTCCTCAGTTGTATATAATACAGGTTTCCTCATGTGTCAATATATAATTATATATATAGTAATTGTAACGGGGTCATTATTTAAAAGTATATTGTTTTTAGAAAGAATTATTTTAAATTGTGTTCTGAGTAATAAAATGTTATACATCGGGCTCATTATTTTATTTTTTAAATACTATAATATTATAGACAAAAGTGCATAATATCATAGATATTATGGTTGGCGGCATTGATGGTGTGTGTATACTTCTTACTTGTGCAGTTTTCAGAGATAGCGCCAAGCTCCAAGTCAGATCTTGACCAAGGCAAGTGCAACATTCTCGAAAAGCAAATGAAATAAAAAAAATCTTATGATAACATGTACGATAAAAAAGTTTATGGTTTTAATGAATCTCAAAATAATTATTTTTTATTAACAGCGAACAGCTTAATGATATTTAAATGATAAAACTTTTTTTTATAATATTTTTCACGGTATTATTCACAAGGCTTAAGATTGCTTTTGAATCGAGAAAGAAATTTTACCGCTCAAAAAAGTTTCTATGCTGCTACTGAATATACTAATCGTAAGTCACCAAAAAATGTTTTGTAATATGTAATATATATTTTATTTTGTCGTTAGTACGAATGTAACGTTCAAGTCTAAGAATTCAAAAAATCGGTGATGGCACACGTATATTGTAATCGAAGATTGCGGCTTCGAACTAAGCACCACAGAGTTGAGCTCGTCTTCCTGACATGTGAGCATCTGTTGTTCAACAGTAAAGGAAAATATCGCGAGGAAATCTTCATATGCAAGTAGAAATTTTGACACACGTGTATCCATCAACCTGCACTTGAGCAGCATGCCGGAATAATCTACACACTTAAGCCCTACAGATCACCCTAAAGCCCTAAGATAAGAATTATACGTACTAAATATGTGATATAGTTTTTATTAGATAACAAAATACAAAAGACACTTATCGCTTGAATATATTTATCTTCCAGCAACAACTATATTTTTACGGATATATTCTGTCATCGGTGGTCAGAGAAAAGCTTACTAAAACATTTAATACAAGGACATAACATCTTAGTTCCTATGTGTAAGCCTTCAGGCACAAGGGATATGACATCTTAGTTCCTAAAGTTAGTGGCGTATTGATGATATAAAGGCTAATATTTATTATGGCGCCAATGTCTATGGGCGGAGGTGACCACTTACCATCAGGTGGCCCTTTTGCCTGTCCGCCTATCTGTATTATAAAAAATACAAGGCTCATATATTTATTATTACGTGTAATGTTTATTATATAAAACTATTTGGTAGATATATTAGCTGTTTAACTAAAAACCGTTTTGTAACAACGTAGTCAGTCAAAGAAAAATTATGTAAAATTATTAGTGATAAGAATAATAACTAGTAATCGAGCATTAAGACAAATTTATAAGCTTGTATATTTTTGAATGAATATATATAAAGTGATAGGTATGAATGTGTGTGTGATTGATTGATTGAGGATTGCGGATTGCAGCTTAGGCTACACATTGTGCTATTAGAATAACGCGGTGTACAATCGTAAACATCTTATAAAGCTCGGCTTCTGGCCGGCCAACACATATTTCTCATACTGTATATATATCATTGAAAATCAACAGGCAAACGAATAAAAACTTATTTTTCAAGGTAGAAATTTGTCAATTCATAGGATAATACTCTAATTACTTTTGTAGAAATTATATAGAACGGTTGGTCGCTTAAAAATAAACAATTGTTATCGTACTTTTCCATTCGTCAACAAACGTGACGATATGTCAAATCTGATATCGAATTCCTTCAATGCGTACGTCAATTCCATGCAAGTTGATCATTTATACAAACGAGTTTGTTTTTAGAAACGATTAATGCTTTATCTAGAATTGTAATCTAGACGACATGAAAATGTACATTTAGATAAACTGAGCGTATTTGATTAAATATATATATATAAACGTTTATATATATATATAAAGTTTATATATATATATATATATATATATATATATATATATATATATATATATATATATATATATATACGTAAAGTTCTCACTCTAATTTAAATAAATACAAAATAAAATTAAATAATCTAGAAATAATGATTTAAATAAAATAAGATTAAAAAACTAAAAAAAGTTTTATTTCATCGTGAAATGTAGTAAATCGACTTTTAGTGTGATACGCTATTTTGACGCATAAAACCTTTTGATATTATAATTATTGCAGTTGATGTCGCATATCACGATTTCAGATTTCATGATCGTTTTGCGGTGAGTTTCGATTTTGTTATACTGCACCAAAATAATTCGTAGTTTAATTATTGGATTACGCACTTCAATTAAAGTTTACAGAATTTGTTTACATAATGAAATTGCAATGGTTGCAAAAATTAAAATGCAATATGCCTTTCCAAGACAAGCTTGTAAACTTTAATATTCTTTACTCAGATTTCTTTCCCTTTTTCCAAAACATTCACATTTATACTAAAACATGTGGCTATTAGAAATTATATTCATCTTAAGTCATGTATGTGTTTTAATCTGGAACCCGTAATTTTTTTCTATTTTTTAAATATGAATGTTGTCCAAAATAATTTTAGAATAAACAAGCGCTTTACGCTGCTTCGCTCGCGTCTTAATTCAAAATTGTTAAAAACCAATTAAAAAAGCTCCTTTAAAAACTGAACGACCTTTGGAGTTAAATTTTTGAAAATTGTCCCTTAGTGTGTAAAAGAAACCCGTATGAGCAGTTTGTTGATATGTCAGTTAATTTTTTATTTATATAATAATATTTTGACATAAATTTAATAAATCTAAAATAGTTAAATAGAATATTTTTTTATTCTATTTAAAAAATATAGAGTATAAAATTTACTTTTAATAAAAATAAATATTACCTTAATAGAATGAAATGATTTCGGCACGCAAATCCAAAACGAACCACAGATCAACGAAACAAAACACAATCACTAACTGAATCATTAGAATAATTTATTATATTTATAAGGAGTATTATGCATGGTTACTTTCTAACCGACGCGGCGACCACAGTGTTTAATTTCAGAAAGCAAACAGCACGGTTTTCACTCAAGAAATCAGCACAGAGATTTAGTTGGAAGACGTTAGTTTGAAAGTGGTACGTTATCATGAGCATCGCGATTTCAACTGGCTAAAATTAACATTGTTGATCGAATACAGCGCAGGGCTGCCAACAGCTTTGTTTCAGATATTTTATAACGAGATAGATATTCTTTTAAATGTCATGTAGTATCATAAAATTGTTGTTACTATTTTTAATATGATGATTTATGAAATGTATGCAATATAGGCTAGGGTTGACAAAATTAATGATGGAAATATTTTTTCGTTTATTAGATTTCGCTAGTTTATGGAAAACTTTTGGATATATGATTGTGTTTTCGTAATATTACACACATATGGCGGTGTATTCGAAAGTTTTTTCCCGAAGATATTTGGCGAGTTTGAATTATTAAAAAGTTTAAACATTAGAGATGTAGATAATTTATGTAGTATTGTTATGAATAAACAAAGAAATTTGGCAACTCCTTTCTTTGTCGCACTACCAAAAAATGGAATTCCTTACCAGCTCACGTGTTCCCCTCCTCTTACAACCCGGGTTCCTTCAAACGAGGCGTGAAGAGGCATCTTGCGGGCCGGCAAGGCGGGGACAGCTAGTACAGAACATTCTTCCCGACTGTACGGCCACATGTGTATTCCACCAACCCGCATTGGAGCAGCGTGGTGGAATAAGCTCCAAACCTTCTCCTCAAAAAGAGGAGAGGAGGCCTTTAGCCCAGCAGTGGGACATTCACAGGCTGTTACGGTTACGGTTTATGAATAAACAGTATGGAACTCGGCTTGTGACGAAAATCTTTTAATATGTTTGTCTGCTATTTAAACGTAAATAAGGCCTCTTAGAAATATATACATAAAAGTCTTCAAATTATCAGGTAGCAGCGACAGTTTAAATGAAAAAAATTTTTTTTTTCTTTTTAGTAATTCACCAATAGCCAATATTAACTTAAAAAGAGGAAGTTATTTTGTAATCACCGACAGTCATTTCGATTTTATTTATTACTATAAATAAGTTTTAAGTAGTGGAAAACAAAAATACATACGTGAGATTTAAGTTTTTCTTTTACAGAGTAATTAGGCCGACGAGCAAATGGGCCATTACTTGAAAACTAGTATGTCCCATGTGCCTGTAATTATTGGCACACTGTATTACGGTACGGTAGAGCTTTGTGCAAGCTCGTCTGAGTAGGTACCACCAACTCATCAGATATTCTACCGCAAAACAGCAGTACTTGGTATTGCTGTGTTCCGGTTTGAAGGTGAGTGAGCCAGAATAATTACAGGCACAAGGGACATAACATCTTAGTTCCCATGGTTGGTGGCGCATTGGTGATGTAAGCGATGGTTAACATTTCTTACAATGCCAATGTCTATGGGCGTTGGTGACCACTTACCATCAGGTGGCCCATATGCTCGTCCGCCTTCCTATTCTATAAAAATAAAATTTTATCTTCCAGGCTCCGGGCTGCTACTGAGAATCTTCGACAGAAAACCTAATAACCTTTCGACCTGCGTTTTGAGCCCAGGACCTCCGGATCTGCGGCCTTATAACCACTAGACCAACGAGGCAGTCAAATCCGTGTATACATCATAAATATATTGCTAACACTGATGATGAGAGTTAAACGGTTCTGGTGTGAAAATGAGTAATATATTTTTTTAATTAGTATTCCTTTTTCAAATGATAAAAATGAATTTATTAGCATAAAGTTAATCTGATTAATTCATATCGTTTTCGTAATGGTTCAAATCTGTATTCATGCATCAATTTTGACTGGCTAAAATTAAATTGTTGACTTAACGCAGTCCAGGGTTGCCCTGTTTAACCAATGTTTCAATAACAATTATTCTGATTAAGTAATGGTAACTACATGTTCATTCATAAATCTAATATTGATTTCGTTCTTGATTATTTATAAACTAAAATTACCGGTATAATTTATTTGATAAATTTAAATTACTGGTGTATTGTAGAGTAGGAGTTTTAATTATATTTATATTTTATTAATTTGGTAGATTTTTTATAACATATATCACGAATTTGTTTCGGACATGTTACACTTTTTTTTTAAATATTTATCTTTTTTTTTTATATGCCCCGGGATGGCAAATGACTCTACTCCACCTGATGGTAAGTGGTAGTAGAGTCCAAAAGCAACGACGGCTAGTACAGACGGGAAAAACGGTACTGGCCGTACAGTCGGGAAGAATGTTCTGTACTAGCTGTCCCCGCCTTGCCGGCCCGCAAGATGCCTCTTCACGCCTCGTTTGAAGGAACCCGGGTTGTAAGAGGAGGGGAACACGTGAGCTGGTAAGGAATTCCATTTTTTGGTAGTGCGACAAAGAAAGGAGTTGCCAAATTTCTTTGTGCGCGATTGAATTGATGTCACAGTTAGGCGGTGATATCGAGAACCAGCTCGCGTGGAGTTAAGAAGGAAGGGGGAAGCAGGAATTAGAGAGAATAATTCCTCAGAGCACTCGCCGTGATACAGTCGATAAAAAGCGCTCAGTGCTGCTATCTCGAGACGCAATTGTAAAGGTTCAAGGGTGTTTGTGACCTTTACGTCGCCAATAATGCGTACTGCGCGTCACTGCAACCGGTCCAAGGCCTCCAGTAGGTACTTAGCGGAGCCATCCCAAAGGTGCGAGCAATATTCAACGCAAGACCGTACCTGTGTTTTGTATAACAGGCACAGTTGTTGTGGCATGAAAAAACGCCGCACCTTGTTCAGAACTCCGAGTTTCCGTGAAGCTGTTTTTATAATAGCCTCGATGTAATCCCTTGGACTAAGGTCGCAGCGAACGTCCATCCCCAGCATGGCGATTTTGCTTTGTATCATCAGCGGTGTGCCACAGAGGGAGGGATGAGGGTAAATGGTGACTTTTTCGCTGTGAGAGCGCATACCTGTGTTTTCTTGGCATTAAACTCAACAAGATTATCAGAACCCCATTTGGCGATGAGCTCTAACGTCCTATCGAGTTCAATGACAATATTCTCCCGCCTCTCCTCAGTTTCCGCCCGCCCAGCCACTGCGCGTCCGTGGTATCCACCATGCACTGTACTATCATCTGCATAGCAATGTATGTTCCCAAGAGAGAGCATATCATTGATATGCAAAAGAAAGAGTGTGGGAGATATCACAGATCCCTGGGGGACCCCAGCATTCACTAAATAGAATTGTGAAGCGCAACCATCTACTAAAACACGAAGGCTTCGCTTGTGTAGGAAGCTGGCAATCCAGGTGCATAGCTGAGCAGGCAGACATCCCGAAGAGAGAGAAAGTTGGAACAGGCGCGTTAACACAGGAGACAGCTCCGCCGCGCACTTCTTCAGCACAATGGCTGGTATTCCATCGGGACCGCTAGCTTTCCGTATGCAGCTCCGCACGCACATCACGTTGCCTGATTTTGATGTCAGGCATCGTGTGGCCACATGAAGGTATTGTTGGTGGCTGCGCACTACAATCATCGATCACAGAGTTGTCGGCAAAGAGATTAGCCAGGAGGTCGGCTTTCTCCTGCGGACTGTGAGCTAGCGATCCGTCCGGATTTCTGAGCGGTGGCAGCGAAGGTTGGCAGAAATAGTTTTGCACAGACTTGGTCAGACGCCAGAAGCTACGGGAAACCCCTAGGATGCGAAATAAGGTCATGACCAATCTGTACAATGCGCTGTGCATCCGCTCTCGTGTATGCCTTCCTACAGGACTTGGAATTTTTATTGTAGTTTGCTTTCAGTGAGTCAATGTTAGATGCCCCGCTAATGCAGCCGTTGATCCACGTGCGATATGCCGCCTGCTTAGATGATACAGCGTCGGCACATTCACGAGTGAACCAACGGTTACGCGTACCCCTATTGATGAGATCTGAGCTAGGAATGTAGTATTCCATTCCTAACATGATCTCATCAGCAACAGCAGCGGCACTAGCTGTCGGGTCATTCCCACTGAAGCAACGTTCCTTCCAAGGGACTGACGCATAGTAATCGCGCATACCGTCCCAATCTGCCGACTTATAGTGCCAAACGCGACGTTTGCATACCGCTGATGGCGGCAGCTTGGCCTGTGGCACTTTGGTAGATATAAGGCCGTGATCCGAACAACCAAGTGGAGCTTGAACCACAACCTGATATTCCACCGGGTGAGAAGTCAGCAGAAGATCCAGTAGAGAAGGCGCTTGCCCATCAATGTCTGGGATCCTGGTGGGCTGATCAACCAGTTGGGTCAAGTCGTGTGTGAGAGCAAAAGCATGAGCAGTTCTTCCAGCATGGTCAGTTTTGAGGGATTTCAACCATGATTCATGGTGAGCATTAAAATCCCCCAAAAACACCAATTCCGCTTTAGGAAACTGCTCTTGCGCAGCATCTGCCACCCGACTAAGATGGTCAAATAATCGGCTTGTCTCCAAGTCACCATTGTGGGATCTATAGAGGCACACGTAGACTCGACTCTGACGAACCAGGTCCACACGTATCACCAACATGGAGAAGGAGGGGTCCTCCAAGCAGCGCAATCGGTGACAACAAACATCCGCCCTGACGAACAAGCATACTCCGGCTTTCGCTTTAAAAGATTCTTCAAGCATGTAGCCGGGATAGTTAAGGTAGCTGGTGTCGGCAGGGCGGAGTATTTGCGTCTCCATGAGAAACAACATTGCTGGCCGTGCTGTCTCGAGATGGCGGTGGACAGCGTTGAGGTTAGCGTGGAGTCCTCGGATTTTAGAGAACTCGACCTCAAACAGCGTGGGTATGGTCGTGGTGTGCACCGCTGAACGACTGTTATTTTTTAGTTGCGCTACCATTTGGAAAAATAAGGAAAAGAGACGTGAAGCGAGCGACGTATTGCCACGATAGGGATGGGCAAAGTATGGAGGCGTGTTTTCCCAAATGGTTGCCAAAAGGGAAAATATACTGATCCGCCGGACGGAAGGGCCCCCGAACCCCCCCGGAAGTGGCCGCCGGGACCCCACCTTCCGGTCACCAACCGGCACGACGGTCCACCCCGAGATTATGCGTGGCCTGGTGGGGCAGCCTCGCGAGCTGGTTAGGCACGCTCCCCCCCCTGGGCCTCTGTACTATGCCACGGAACAGCCGTTTCTTCAGGTCTCCCTGTCCGGCAGGTCAGTACAGTTTCCCCCGGCATTGGTTCAACAGCCGTCTCCACTGGACCAACACCCATCGCGGCAATACTCGCTCGGGCACTGACTGTACGCTGGCTGACCTCGAAACGCGGCTGCAAGCCACTTCACGAGTTTTTCACCATGCGTACGGTGGTAACAAGCCAGGCGGATGTTAGCATCCTACCACCAGATGAGCAGATGGTCGCTCAGATATCCCTTAGTCGCCTCTTACGACACCCATGGGAAAGAGAGGGGCAGTGAAATGTATTCTTTCTTCGTCACTGCACGGATTAAAAAGCACACCATGCTTTGAAAATGAGAAAGTCTAAGAATTTAAATATAAATTAATAATAAATATTGTTATATAGTATTTAAAGACTTTTCATATAAAATGAACAGAACTATTGTTTATTCAAAGTAACTAACTAGGAGGCTGCAATTGTGTTATTTAGAATTATTTTTATACATGACCTAAGAATATATTCAAATCTTATATGAAAAAAAATTATATACAGTGATTATTATATTATCATTATTAGAAAAACGTGAAGTTCGTATTAGTTGATTTTCATTCATGATATATACATTGTAATCGAATATACTTGACTATGTATTTTATTTGAAATAGTGTGACATCCGAGTTTCTTGTCGGTTCTTGGTAGAATATATATTTTGAACCGGTGGTTAATAGGTAATTTAATCTGGTATTATGGCGATTTTAAAGGTCCCATAAGAGGCTATTTTTTATTTACAATGACTTTAAACCTATGTTAATTTCATTTAGCATACATTATTGAATTAATTTAATAAAAATCTAATACTTATTCATTGATAGTATATAAAATTCGCACATTGGGAATCAGTGACATTCCTTAAGTATTTAATTTACAATTTTATATAATACTAAATGAGCGATTCTTATATAAATACATATTTATGCCGTGTATATAAGAAACGGCTCTAATTATGTATTTAGGTTAAGGTTTTTCTTTTGGAGTTTATTTATACAGATGTCTTTCCTGAAGAAAACGCAGTTTCCTACAAAATAAAACGTTTTTTGTAACTAATTATTAATTATTATTATTAGCAAATCTCTGTCGCCCATGTATTAAGACACAATAATATAGTTATTATAATAATATAGTTATTCGGTTTTTAATAAGCTGTTGTATGGATCCAGGAATCTAAATATATTAAAATGAATTGTATTGCACTGTGTCTTCATAAAATTACAAAGACAAATTATTTTTAAGATAAGAAGGAACATATTATATATTAACTAGCATTGTTTTTATGTATTATTTTGTATTAATATTACAACAAATAATTGTTATACCGTTACTTGCAAATAGTTCGTTAGCTTTACGCCTTTATGTCTCTAAATTAGTTACAAATCCTTGTATTTTCTAAACGGAATTTTGTAATTATATTTATATATCAACTGTCCAAGTCACCACTGTTTCTTCAGTAGTGATAGTGAACAGGCAGTGTTCGCACGTACTGAAAGTTAGATTAATTGTCTCGATAAAACAGTTTTTACTGTATTTGAATATAATTATTAGACCTACTTCGATATCTATATATCGAAGTAAGTCTAATATATATGTATATTATTCAATTCAACACCTATTAAAATTATGTTAATTAAAATAAAACCATATAATGTTATATCAATCGGTATAATCAATATTGTTCAACATACATTTCAACCAATATTGTACTTACACTTTTGCCCAAAAACACATTTGCATCTGCCATCTTCGGTTCTGGAGTAGCCTGTAGAACACCCACCAACGAAATCTGATCGTTCCTCTTTAACGATAGAAGTAAAATTCACTGTAGCTTCAGTTGTTGGATTCGATACAAAATTCAATTTGGTGTCATCTTCTTCCTTAGTTATAACAAAACCGGTTACTTCCTTATTTAATTCTTTATCGATATAAGCCGCAGTAGATGTTGCAACGAACTTATTGTCATCGTTAGTTTTATTATCAGCAACGGTAACTACACCAGCTGTTCCCTTTTTTGGATCTTCTTTAAAATTTAATGCATGATGGATATCATCGAGGACCTTGTGAGCTGTATCGTGAATTGAGCTGATTATTCCTTTGGCTAATCCTGCATCACCATCGCTAGTAAGCAATAGTAGATTCACAACAATACATAAACAGTATACACTTCTCATTTTGTTTAATTGTTCAAGACGTGTTTTAACTGTAATGATCGTATAACAACTACGCCTACTTACGCAATATTTCTAAGAAGGTAACAGGCTTGATCTATTAACCTTTGACGATATCATATAATGCTGATAATAATATATTACATTAGTTTTACGAATAGATAAAAAATTACAAGTATTTCTTAACATTAGCGGGTTTTTATTCTGAACAAATATATATAAAATCATGAAATGCGCACATGTCACGATAATAGGAAAATTTAAAGTGTAACTACGAAGTGCAACTACGTATGTAAAAATATTATATACTTAAACATTCTACGAAACGTGTTTCATCTTCTGTAATAAGTACATTGATTTTTTCCAGCAGTGGAATCACTTTTGTGGATGCTTTGTAAAATATAACACAATAGAGCTCTTCTGTAATGCCCCCATTTTGTAGAGCCGATTAAGTTTGAATTGAGCTTTGTCGATATTAAAGCTCCAAAGGCTTTATTAATAAGTTGTAACTATAACTTTTTATATTTTATCTATAACCTTAATTAAAATTCCATTTTTTCGTTGGACTTAGACCGCAGATTCCGAGGTTCCGGGTTCAAACCCCAGGTCAGGCCAATAATAGTCTCAATACCAGCCCGGAGTATAGAAGTTGGAAGTGTGTACATTCCCTTGCCTCGGAAAGTAATTAAAGCCGTTAATCGTTCGCCTAAACTCTTTCCGGTCGTGTCGGATTGCCGTCCCATCGGATTATGAGAATGAGGGAATACCTGAAATGACAGTGTACATGAACAATATGTTAAAGGAACGATAGTCTTTGAAGCAGAGGAGTCCTAGAGTGCAGACCACGGATTGGACCACACAACATAGCATAGCAGGATGATCGATACGACAGGATTTTCTTTTTCACACATACGATTTTCTCGCATTAATATTAAGAAAGAATATTTTTTTAATGTTAATATTAATACTTATACTATATATTTACTATATATTTAATTGAACTTGATTTGAACTTGAGATTAATTTGTAAATAACTTGAGAGATAGCCTCAGAACATATTGGGAGAGCCCCATTACCAGCAATGTATTGCAATTGTCTGAACGATGTTAATGAATGAGAATAAGACGAGGGAGTTGCTGCTATACGTAATCCCAATATATGTATATAATTATATAACTCATTACTTGTGTTTGCGATGATGATATGACGTCACTAATTGATAACGCATGCATTTAGTGGACGAAACAGATGTTATTTTTTTTTCCTCGTTATGTATGTCAAGTTTTGATATTTAATCACGAACTTTCGCTGATAGCCTTTAAATAGAACATTATATTTATCAAAGAATTGAGTTGAGCAGTGGTTTAAAACATGGCAATTGTATACGGAGATTGCGAGTTTGAATCCGGGACAGTACTGCTGAAATTTCATATATTTAATTTGTGTTAATAAGGTCGCATGTTCGATTGATTTTTTTAATAACAATGTCCTCAGATAAAATAATGATGTGACGCACATTTTTGTGTGAGTGATTTTTTATGGCAGGACCTGGGAATGATAGCTTCAAGATCTTCAACCAATTAGACCAAAGATACAATCAATGAAAATATTCCTTATACAAATAGACTTTAGCAATTTTTGAATCGTCATTTTAAAGAATTACCTGACTGATTTCGCCAAAGGCAGCAAGTCTCATAAGATATTTAAAAAATCTTAAAACTCTCTGCGGCCGTACTCGTATATCTAACTACTAGAAAAACGGGGCGATACGGATTATCCATTATGAAAAGACGAAAAGAACGAGTGAATGATTTGAATGATAATCTAAATACGCGTTACCCACCTGAACAGATACAATTTATTTTTAACGCCCGTGTTGCAGTGTAATTACAATTACAAATAACAGATGAGCGTTTTTCTAAATCGGTATGCGGAAATCAGTCATCACTAATTGAGTGAACGAATGAGTTAGTCTAAATTTCGTGAACATTCCATTCGATTTAATAACATTTTTTATTAATATAATGTAACACTAGTTGCTAGTCTAACTGAAGTTACAGTTTACTAATTTTTTTAATACATTGAGTTGCTTTTGTATTGTTATAATTTCAAACGACTCGTTGTATGTTTGAATTTATATTTTAATTGTCAGTATTTAGTATCGAAAGAATTTACTTGGTGTAGGGATTGTGCTTGCTTGGGTACCTATTCATCACGTATTGTACCGCCTCTACATACTTGGTATTGTTGTGTTCATTAAAGGGCGATTGTGCAAGTGTGACGTTTTAGGGTCATAACATCTTAGTTCCTAAGGTTGGTGACGCATTGACGACGAAAGAGTTTTTTTTTTAATTTCATATCTAGGTGGACGGTAGCATATGGGTCACCTGATGGTAAGTGGTCACCAACGTCCATAGACATTGGCATTGTAAGAAATGTTAACCATCGTTTACATCGCCAATGCGCCACCAACCTTGTGAACTAAGATGTTATGTCCCTTGTGCCTGTAATTACGTATGGCATAGTTAAAATTTCTTACAATACCAATGTGTAAGGCTGATTGTGGTCATTTACCGTTAGGGATTCCATTTGCCAGTTAGCCTACATATTATATTAAATATAAAAAACAGACTAAACAGTTAAATATACCTTAAGATAGTATGTCTTAAAAATCTCTTCTATTACTTTATATGACGCGTTTTAAGTAAATAAATTCATTTTATTATTATTATCTAATAAGGAATACTGCAAAAGTGTTACCTATGAAAGTTGACAGGTACGTTCTGCTAAGGTCATTTTTCTTATATGGTTTAGATATCGAATTGCCAGACATAGATAGACAAGGTTCCCAATTCAAATTCAACACACACAAAACAAAATTATTAGTATCCTGTGTATGTATGATAATTCAGTAAATCATGTCTAAAAGAACTTTGTTGAAGATAATTATTAGTTTGAACTGTACAAATCTAACCTTAAAAAAAATGATTATTATATTGACGAGCCGGTTGGCGTGGTTGGTGGATGCTTGCCTTTCACGCTGAAGGTTGTGGGTTCGATTCCCACCCAGGGCAGATATTTGTGTGCATGACCATGTCTGTTTGTCCTGAGTCTGGGTATAATTATCTATTTCACGGTAGCATGCGAAAGCGATCCCGTGGCGTCCATGTTAAGACGGAAAGGGTACCGCTGGTTTGTCCGGGGCGCACTTGGCGCCGTGGACACCGGCGTGCCCCACATACGCCCCCACTGTGGGGGAAACGCGTAACACGTTTTTCCAGCGTTAAAAAGGGTGTAATTATCTATATCAGTATGTATTTATAAAAAAAAAATAGTATATGTAGTATATCAGTTGTTTGGTTTCCGTAGTACAAGCTCTGTACAAGCTTAATCAGATGGCCGTGTGTGAAAAATGTCCCTGGATATTATTATTACTATAAAAAAATAAAAGTATATTTTTTTATAAAATGAAGGAATAACAATTGTTTCATTTGTATAAGGCTTAGAAAAACTTAAAATTATTCTTAATTTTTCTAGAACAATCTTTAACCAGGAAAATAAAGCGTCGCGTCTGAATAAGAAAACTGGTTGCTCTTGAATAGGATGTGCAGGAAATAGAAAGAGACGCTTCACAAAGCAGACAATTACTGAGGCTCGCTATGAATAAAGGTTATCGTCCACTAAAAGTTAATATCATGACATAATATCAATGAACTTCGAAGTATAATTTCAAGTATACTTTTTCTTTCGCTATGCAATTAATAAGATTTATAATTGCGTTGGTCTAAAGATACACTTACATGGAAATATAAATTAAGAGATAAGGCGTAAAATGAGAACGAACGAAAAAAACATTTTAACATTACAATACTTAACAAATAAATAATATCCTGGGACAATAATCACACACGGCCATCTGATCCCAAACTAAGCAAAGCTTGTACTATGGAAACCAGACAACTGATATACTACGTATAGTACTTTTCTTTTGTAATTACACCCAGACTTAGGACAAATAGACATGATCATGCACACAAATGTCTGTCCTGGGTGGGAATCGAACTCACAACCTTCGGCGTGAAAGGTATGTAACAACCACACCAACCGGCCCGTCAATAGGTAATTAATATATAGAATTACCATAAACACACAGACTGACAAGGTTTCAAACATAATTAAAATTAACCAAAACAAAGTTTTTTAGTACTCTGTATCAGTACGATAATATTAAAAATTGTATCTATTAAGCTAACTCAAATATATTGATAAAAATAATTTAAATTGGCGGTTTTAAAAATGTGTGTGTTTTTTAAGATATTAACAAAATTAGTATAATAATATAAATAGTATAAATAATTTAGCGCAGTCGATACGAATTATTTTTGAGACTATCATATTTCTAAGGTGAGATAGATAGATAGACGGACAGATTTATCTAAAAATTACTCAATAAAAGCCTAAAAAGGTTTTAAAGCTTATTTACATACATACAAAACAATTGTTCTAATTTCTTAATCAAAATCAAAATAGTTTTTATTCGAGTAGTTTATTATAAGCACTATTAAATTCTTGTTTAGAATTCTGTTATCTAACTTAAATAAATTGTATGTTACTGTAACAGAATAAAGAGTAAAATAAATCAATAAATACAAACACCGATTATTTTTATTATCTGGAATGCTCCAATATCGCGAATATCGCGAGAATATAATTATTGTGTAAGAAACACAGTAACACAGGACATTGGTTGTGACAGGCTCCCATCGTTCATGAAAAAATGTAATGTTTCTTTTAGTATAAACTGTTAATTTGTTTAAAAATTGAAGTAGTTACTGGCAGCAAGACAGACTTAAACAAAAGATATATTTGAATTTTAAAATATTTAATTATAATTAAAATTGACACGACCCAGAGAGGTTTATGCTTTAGTCGAATGTTCTTCCTTTTTTTACAAATCGTTTCCCAAGACACATGATCCCAAAGCATGGAATGACACAATGACTTACATTCAGCTGATTAAGCATTTACTTCTATTGTCTTCATGCTTTGAGCTAACATAACTACCTTTTGTTGCTGTTTTTGTTTTTTATTTAAATATTTAATTTGTATATTTTGTAATTGTTTGGGAATGGTGTGTTCTCCTGTAATCGGTTGTTGGAGGTCCAAATAAATAAATATAGTCAAAATAATATAACTTGTCCATTAATAATGATAATATACGTTTTACTGTGAAACTTAAGTTAAAGTAAAAAAATAATTAAATATAAAAATATTTAAGCAAGGCTAGAAAGATATACAATTTTATCGCTTAACAACGCAAAGTTTTCATTAGACGGCAGGATGCAAGTGTTAAGTGCGCCTTCAGACGAACAAAAGACCAGTCAAGGTTCTTGAGGGTACGGTTGTTTTAAGTAGCTTCTCTTTGCTCTGCCTTTGACATTATATTCGATACTTTAAAACTCATTTTGTAATACGTTTCTATCATGGTGGAGAAGATAAAGTAAAAAAAGTAAAAGTACCACTGGGGTACTTCTTTTTGAGGAGAAGTTTTAGAACTTACTCCACTACGCTGCTCCAACGCGGGGTGATTTTGGTCTCCCAGAAGCAGTAAGTACTAAAGCACCAATAGTACGAGTTAACTGGTATTTGTTACCACACAGTCAACAAAAGAGTGTTTGACCAAAAATCAAAACTTACTTATGAAATCAATATCCGAATCCAGGTCTACCCTACGTCATGAGTGCCATAACGACATGGTGTCACCCATGACGTAACCAAGTGACGTAACAAAGTCAGTTGAAAGGAATAACAGAGGAGTAAACTAAAGAAGAGGAAAATGAAACGCTGATTTCAAGTTGAAAGGCAGGTGCTTGACTCAAGATGGATGCCGGATATTGATACAATACAAATAATATAGAAATTTATTTATATATCTTATAAGAAAACGAACTGCTCATTTTTAATATACTTATATAATACCTAAGACTTATCTAATTTTTTTAAAATTAGATTTAAGCAAACTTAAAAATATACACCTTAGAAATGAGTATAATCTTTATATAGTTTGAGAAAATGGCACGAGGATTAATCATAAACAAACCCTTTATATGATTCATGAAATTTTCTATTTACTTTTCTATACTAGATACTGCGAACAATTAGTCGTATCTTTATTTATAATACAAATCTCTTCTACTTACATACTTATATCCACATTAATTTTACTTCCAAGGTTCCGATAATAACTTCATCGACTATTTGCTCATGTGTCGTTTAAAATCTTTGTATGACCACTTTTAACGTCTAAATAAACCAATTCTGTATATCGTTTTTAAATAACATTTCCGAGTTGACATTTTCGAATTGAACGCCCACTGTTACCTAAAGGTCATGTTTGCTTTACTGAAACTATTAATTCTTTGCTAATAGCAATTACACTTTATTGCCAAGAAATAAGGTTGAATTTTGAATTTCTAATAATTATTCTACGTATTACAGACATTTCTTGTGTTAAATAGCTTCTTAAGTTGCATTTAAGCGTCTTTTAAAAATAAATTTTAATTTTTCAACAAAGGAAGAGTTTTTTTTCTTCTTTTTTATTCATTTCGTAAATGCAAAACTGAAAGCACTGAACTGACCGAAATAATGAGTTTTTCAATAAGACGGATATCGTCTACCGTTTTGTAGTATGTCTGGTGACGTCATATCTTAAGCATATACCTGTTTTAAATTGCTAGTTTAAAAGATTGCAGAGCCCTGCCTTTAAGCCCTTTTTTCCGTTTACGTTGCCGTTTTCATTCAAGAAATTTGTTCCGGAATGTTCGTTTTTTCGTCGCTGTTGGCCTTGGAGTTTTTGTTAGCCTATGGGCCTGGGACTCTCTTATCATGTCCGGTGTGATCAATGATTTATACCAGGCGATGAGAAATTTTAAATTAATAGTAATTGGTCACACCGTTTACAAAAATAAGTGCTTGTTTTTGCGTTCACGCATCGTTCATCCGATTAAGATGTAACTAAATTAATGTATATTAGACGCTTATTAACGTCATTAGAGTAATAGTTTAGATGTCGCCTAGGGATGTAACAATCTTACAATACTAAATGAGCAATTCTTATGTAAATATATATTTATGTCGTCTATCTAAGAAACGGCTCTAATTATGTATTTAGGTTAAGGTTTTGCTTTTGGAGTTTATTTATACAGATGTCTTTCATGAAGAAAACGCAGTTTCCTACAAAATAAAACGTTTTTTGTAACTAATTATTAATTATTATTATTAGCAAATCTCTGTCGCCCATGTATTAAGACACAATAATATAACAAACGGAAATCAGAACGAAACGGAATACGTCCTATTTTTGGTTTATAAACGTATTATTTGCTTAAACTGACGCACATAACATTTAAAATAAAGAAAATAGTAAGAAGTTACCCATTCCAATCTTAGTTAAGCAATTATTTTTTTATTTATAAAAATATGAGAATTGTAGTATTCGCATATACTTTATTTAAATTATTATTATAATTGCGAAAGTAACTTTCGATGTTACTTTTTCACGTCTTAACTATTCAATAGATTCTTGTGAAATTTTGCATACACGTTACCGGTCCTCATGAGATTTTGTATCGACGTTGCAAGAGCCACAGACTAGGACATATAGCGATAGGAATCACGACCGACATTAATACCGGCGGCTTACATCGAAACCTTAAATATATACTTCGCTATTTGTATCGTTACAAAATGTCCCCATAATATAAATATATTTAGCACCCAGAAGTGAAACTGATGATATAAAAACCTCGAATTGGTCTTTTTATGGAATATAGAACACAAAATCATACATTTCTTGAATCTTAAAATTCCAAATAACACATTTGAATACATTCAACAAATCATAAGTCGCGCCAATAATAAATTAATTACATTACCTTTCTGTCCACCAATTAAATGTTTAACAAACGGTGGTTTTAAATTAGCGCTTGTCTTTTATTTCTTTTAGAAAGCTGTTGTATGGATCCAGGAATCTAATTATATTAAAATGAATTGAATTTCACTGTGTCTTCATAAAATTACAAAGACAAATTATTTTTAAGATAAGAAGGAACATATTATATATTAACTAGCATTGTTTTTATATATTATTTTGTATTAATATTACAACAAACAATTGTTAAACCGTTACTTGCAAATGGTTCATTAGCTTTACGCCTTTATGTCTCTAAATTAGTTACAAATCCTTGTATTTTCTAAACGGAATTTTGTAATTATATTTATATATCAACTGTCCAAGTCTCCACTGTTTCTTCAGTAGTGATAGTGAACAGGCAGTGTTCGCACGTACTGAAAGTTAGATTAATTGTCTCGATAAAACAGTTTTTACTGTATTTGAATATAATTATTAGACCTACTTCGATATCTATATATCGAAGTAGGTCTAATATATATATATATATATATATATATATTTCAATTCAACACCTATTAAAATTATGTTAATTAAAATAAAACCATATAATGTTATATCAATCGGTATAATCAATATTGTTCAACATACATTTCAACCAATATTGTACTTACACTTTTGCCCAAAAACACATTTGCATCTGCCATCTTCGGTTCTGAAGTAGCCTGTAGAACACCCACCCAAGAGATGTTCTCGTCCCTCTTTAACGGTAGAAGTAAAATTCACTGTAGCTTCAGTTGTTGGATTCGATACAAAATTCAATTTGGTGTCATCTTCTTCCTTAGTTTTAACAAAACCGGTTACTTCCTTATTTAATTCTTTATCGTTATAAGCCGCAGTAGATGTTGCAACGAACTTATTGTCATCGTTAGTTTTATTATCAGCAACGGTAACTACACCAGCTGTTCCCTTTTTTGGATCTTCTTTAAAATTTAATGCATGATGGATATCATCGAGGACCTTGTGAGCTGTATCGTGAATTGAGCTGATTATTCCTTTGGCTAATCCTGCATCACCATCGCTAGTAAGCAATAGTAGATTCACAATAATACATAAACAGTATACACTTCTCATTTTGTTTAATTGTTCAAGACGTGTTTTAACTGTAATGATCGTATAACAACTACGCCTACTTACGCAATATTTCTAAGAAGGTAACTGGCTTGACCTATTAACCTTTGACGATATCATATAATGCTGATAATAATATATTACATTAGTTTTACGAATAGATAAAAAATTACAAGTATTTCTTAACATTAGCGGGTTTTTATTCTGAACAAATATATATAAGATCATGAAATGCGCACATGTCACGATAATAGGAAAATTTAAAACTAACTACGAAGCGCAGATACGTATGTAAAAATATTATATACTTAAACCTTCTATGAAATGTGTTACATCTTCTGTAATAAGTTATGTATATTTATTAAATTGTAAGTATTTTTTTACTATATATAGATAGATAGATTTTGTCCAGCAGTGGAATCACTTGCGGTATTATCCACAACACAGGTTGCTTTGTAAAATATAATACAATAGAGCTCTTCTGTAATGCCCCAATTTTGTAGAGCCGATTAAGTTTGAATTAAGCTTTGTCGATATTAAAGCTCCAAAGGCTTTATTAATAAGTTGTAACTATAACTTTTTATATTTTATCTATAACTTAATTAAAATTCCATCCTTCGCCTCGTTGGACTTAGACCGCAGATTCCGAGGTTCCGGGTTCAAACCCCAGGTCAGGCCAATAACAGTCTCAATACCAGCCCGGAGTATAGAAGTTGGAAGTGTGTACATTCCCTTGCCTCGGAAAGTAATTAAAGCCGTTAATCGTTCGCCTAAACTCTTTCCGGCCGTGTCGGATTGCCGTCCCATCGGATTATGAGAATGAGGGAATACCTGAAATGACAGTTTATATGAACAATATGTTAAAGGAACGATGGTCTTTAAAGCAGAGGAGTCCTAGAGTGCAGACCACGGATTGGACCACACAACATAGCATAGCAGGATGATCGATACGACAGGATTTTCTTTTTCACACATACCATTTTCTCGCATTAATATTAAGAAAGAATATTTTTTTAATATTAATATTAATACTTATACTATATATTTATTATATATTTAATTGAACTTGATTTGAACTTGAGATTAATTTGTAAATAACTTGAGAGAAAGCCTCAGAACATATTGGGAGAGCCCCATTACCAGCAATGTAGTATAATTGTCTGAACGATGTTAATGAATGAGAATAAGACGAGGGAGTTGCTGCTATACGTAATCCAAATATATATAATTATATAACTCATTACTTGTGTTTGCGATGATGATATGACGTCACTAATTGATAACACACGCATTTAGTGGACGAAACAGATGTTATTTTTTTTCCTCGTTATGTATGTCAAATTTTGATATTTAATCACGAACTTTCGTTGATAGCCTTTAAATAGAACATTATATTTATCAAAGAATTGAGTTGAGCAGTGGTTTAAAACATGGCAATTGTATACGGAGATTGCGAGTTTGAATCCGGGACTGTACTGCTGAAATTTCATATATTTAATTTGTGTTAATAAGGTCGCATGTTCGATTGATTTTTTTGATAACAATGTCCTCAGATAAAATAATGATGTGACGCACATTTTTGTGTGAATGACTTTTTTATGGGACGAACCTGGGTATGATAGCTTCAAAATCTTCAACCAATTAGACCAAAGATACAATCAATGAAAATATTCCTTATACAAATAGACTTTAGCAATTTTTGAATCGTCATTTTAAAGAATTACCTGACTGATTTCGCCAACGGCAGCAAGTCTCATTAGATATTTAAAAAAATCTTAAAACTCTCTGCGGCCGTACTCGTATATCTAACTACTAGAAAAACGGGGCGATACGGATTATCCATTATGAAAAGACGAAAAGAACAAGTGAATGATTTGAATGATAATCTAAATACGCGTTACCCACCTGAACAGATACAATTTATTTTTAACGCCCGTGTTGCAGTGTAATTACAATTACAAATAACAGATGAGCGTTTTTCTAAATCGGTATGCGGAAATCAGTCATCACTAAATGAGTGAACGAATGAGTTAGTCTAAATTTCGTGAAAATTCTATTCGATTTAATAACATTTTTTATTAATATAATGTAACACTAGTTGCTAGTCTAACTGAAGTTACAGTTTACTAATTTTTTTAATACATTGAGTTGCTTTTGTATTGTTATAATTTCAAACGACTCGTTGTATGTTTGAATTTATATTTTAATTGTCAGTATTTAGTATCGAAAGAATTTACTTGGTGTAGGGATTGTGCTTGCTTGGGTACCTATTCATCACGTATTGTACCGCCTCTACATACTTGGTATTGTTGTGTTCATTAAAGGACGAGTGCGCGAGTGTAACGTTCTAGGGACATAACATCTTAGTTCCTAAGGTTGGTGACGCATTGAGGACGAAAGAGTTTTTTTTATTTAATATTGTGCAAGCTCGTCTGGGTAGGTACCACCCACTCATCAGATATTCTACCGCAAAACAGCAGTACTTGGTATTGTTGTGTTTCGGTTTGAAGGGGGAGGGAGCCAGTGTAATTACAGGCACAAGGGACATAAAATCTTAGTTCCCAAGGTTGGTGGCGTATTGGCTATGAAAGCGATGGTTGACATTTCTTAGAATGCCAATGTCTAAGGGCGTTGGTGACCACTTACAATCAGGTGGCCCATATGCTCGTCCGCCTTCCTATTCTAAAAAAAATATCTTGTATAGCCTTTTCTCTCTCTTTCTTTTCTAGCTCTTGTATAGACATTAAATTGACGCGATATCATAGGTCGAGATCGTGTATGATGTAGAATAATCTATGATATTTATTATCGATAAACAATATATTGCCTACTTTATGCCATATATTTAACTATTCTTTATTACATGGTGCTTTCCCTTCTGTATGGCGTAAAGCTCTCGTGATTCCGATTCCCAAAGTTTCCAATCCTTCTCATTTTAGACCTATTTCTGTTCTTCCATTTCTTTCAAAGGTGTTAGAGCGTGTTGTTCACTCTCAACTAAACCAATTCCTCACTATTAATAAAATCCTGTGCCCTTTTCAATCTGGGTTTAGATTAGGCCATAGTACAGTTACAGCTCTTGTTAAGGTATGTGACGACATTCGCCAGGGTATTGATAACAAATCCGTGACTGTACTAGCTCTCCTTGACTTTTCAAATGCTTTTAATAACATCGACTATGACATATGCTTGGCAATCCTAAGATCGCTAAGCATAGATTATACTGTCATTGAATAGTTCCGCTCGAATCTGTTTAACCGACAGCAATGCATAATTGCTAATAATAAATATTCATCCTACCTAGATATTCCTTCCGGTGTCCCACAAGGTGGTGTGCTCTCTCCTCTTCTCTTTTCTATATTCATTAACACTCTCTCTTCACTTATTTCCTCCTCTTATCATCTATATGCTGATGATCTACAAATTTACGTTACCGCTCCTTTAGACAGTATCGATGAGGCAGCTGCAACCTTGAATCATGATTTGGCAAAGATATCTGAATGGTGTAAATCTTACGGTCTCAAAGTAAACCCGAGCAAGTCGCAAGTGGCTATATTTGGCAGTCATAAGCTTCTGACGAGGGTCCAAGATAAACATCTACCTCCAATCTTATTTGAGGGCCAAATATTACACATGCAAGAGACTGTTAGAAATCTTGGACTACTTCTTGATGCTTCCTTTTCCTGGGTACCTCAAATTGCTGAAATGAGTAGTAAGATTTTCGCTATCATTGATTTTTTAAGGCGATGGAAAAAGCTATTGCCTATCAAGGAAAAGATCAGCTTAGCTAATACGTTCCTCTTACCAATACTGGACTATGTCTGTAATGTCTGCTACATGGATTTAACTGAAGACCTCCTAAATAAATTAGAAGGGCTGCAAAATATAGCCATAAGATTTATTTTTGGTCTGCGAAAGTTTGATCATGTCTCTGAGTATCGGTCTCAGTTAAAGTGGCTGCCAATCAGACTACGAAGAAATCTACACGCCTTATCTCTTCTCTACTCTATTCTTTATATCGATCACACACCATCTTACCTTAAAGAACGCTTTAAATTTCTTGGTTGCGATAGCGCACACAACCTGCGTTCTTCGGATGATAATAAACTAGTTACCCCCTGCAGCCGGACACAAACCTACAGTAACTCTTTTACTGCAAAAACCATCAAACTTTGGAATGCACTGCCTACATATATTCGGCAGTCGAATTCGTTGAGTATTTTTAAATACCGCTTGAAAGCTATTATTTGTCCATTTCCAAGTAAGGTATGTATGTATGTATGTATGTATGAAATAGTATGTGGTTTATAATTTATCGATATATAATTTTATACTCAATAATTATATATAATATGTATATGCTATATAATAATTATATATATATATATTTGTATGTATGTATATGTGTATGTATGTGTATGTATGTATGTGTTATTATATGTGGTTAGTGGGATGTAGATATGTGTAGTTTATTAAATATTTAGTATCACCTTTTTATATGTAAATGCACTTACCTGTTCTCTTACAAAATTCTTTCACCAAAGGTTGTCTGTTAGAGATCGCTATAAGCGATAAGACCGCCTTTGCGCACCATTTTTTTTTTTATTTTCTTTTTCTTCGATTGTTTCCTAATTCTCTCACTTTATGTATATGGTGTGCAAAAAGTGTTAAATAAATAATAAATATATATATATATATATATATATATATAAAGTCAATATAACTAGTTAAGTGAAAGTGTTGTATTATAAATAAAGATCTATTCATCAAGACCAGTTTGTAGCGCATAATAAAGCAAAGCTATTAGCAAATTGCATGGAATATGCATATGCATATCTATAGTTATATGCATATCTATAGTTTGCGTATCTTTACTCCCTTGAATTAGAATAGGCTATGTATTTATATATACGCTACGTTTATTGAAAGTAATTCATCTTCCAGATTGTCTTTGATTTCCATTTCAGTTGTCTGATCAGCTTTATCAGAGTCCAATTGCAAGCTTCACAAATTTACTTTATTAAATTTAAAATACGTATGTTACTGTTTGATTGAAGAAATGTATTAAAAGCTAGTCAGAGTAACTGCGAACATTTCAGAAAATAAACACCTGAGAACCGTCGAAGGAAACAACGTATTTGTTTTTTTTTAGTATAATTTTGTAATTATTTACAATTTTTAATATGATTAAACAGCCATGTCCTAGTTTCTTGTACGTGAGATTTTGTTTAAATTATTAACGGCTACTTATAGTTCTAAATACCTCTAATTCCTGAATAGGTACTACTGGAGTCATATGTTTGGAGAAATTCATTTTGGATATATATTCTATATTTTGGATATATATTCATTATCGAGAAAAAAAAATGGTTATTCTAAAAGCGATAGATATAAAAAAGTTGCTTATTAATTATTATCTTTATAGTTAGAAACTTTGTTACAAACGTATACAGTATACAATCTTTTTTTATTAAAGAAAAGTCGTAAACCTAGATTAACATTGTAAGACAGTGAGTCTTACAAAGTAGATATATGGACTTGATAACAATGTTTTAAAAATAGCATGTTCCATTTAAGATCAATATAGTACCATCAAGATTTGTTATGCTATTTTAGATGGTGGTAGGGCTTTGTGCAAGCTCGTCTGGGTAGGTTCCACCCACTCATCAGATATTCTACCGCAAAACAGCAGTACTTGGTATTGTTGTGTTCCGGTTTGAAGGGTGAGTGAGCCAGTGTAATTACACGCACAAGGGACATAGCATCTTATTTCCCAAGCTATGTGGCGCAGTGGCGTTGTAAGCGATGCTTAACATTTCTTACACTGCCAATGTCTATTCAATAAAAAGAGCTATAGTTGGTATATAATATGCTATATATAGCTATATTTATTTTATTCCTAATTACTAAGGCATTTCTTTATTTATTTTTTCATTAATAAATCTATTATTTACTTTTATATTTTGTATCGCATTCAATATATTTTGATTCGCTGTTAAAGTCCAATTGTATTTTTAGAATTGTTCCTTGCAAATGGTTCATTAGCTTTACGCCTTTATGTCTCTAAATTAGTTACAAATCCTTGTATTTTCTAAACGGAATTTTGTAATTATATTTATATATCAACTGTCCAAGTCACCACTGTTTCTTCAGTAGTGATAGTGAACAGGCAGTGTTCGCACGTACTGAAAGTTAGATTAATTGTCTCGATAAAACAGTTTTTACTGTATTTGAATATAATTATTAGACCTACTTCGATATCTATATATCGAAGTAGGTCTAATATATATATATATATTTCAATTCAACACCTATTAAAATTATGTTAATTAAAATAAAACCATATAATGTTATATCAATCGGTATAATCAATATTGTTCAACATACATTTCAACCAATATTGTACTTACACTTTTGCCCAAAAACACATTTGCATCTGCCATCTTCGGTTCTGAAGTAGCCTGTAGAACACCCACCCAAGAGATGTTCTCGTCCCTCTTTAACGGTAGAAGTAAAATTCACTGTAGCTTCAGTTGTTGGATTCGATACAAAATTCAATTTGGTGTCATCTTCTTCCTTAGTTTTAACAAAACCGGTTACTTCCTTATTTAATTCTTTATCGTTATAAGCCGCAGTAGATGTTGCAACGAACTTATTGTCATCGTTAGTTTTATTATCAGCAACGGTAACTACACCAGCTGTTCCCTTTTTTGGATCTTCTTTAAAATTTAATGCATGATGGATATCATCGAGGACCTTGTGAGTTGTATCGTGAATTGAGCTGATTATTCCTTTGGCTAATCCTGCATCACCATCGCTAGTAAGCAATAGTAGATTCACAATAATACATAAACAGTATACACTTCTCATTTTGTTTAATTGTTCAAGACGTGTTTTAACTGTAATGATCGTATAACAACTACGCCTACTTACGCAATATTTCTAAGAAGGTAACTGGCTTGACCTATTAACCTTTGACGATATCATATAATGCTGATAATAATATATTACATTAGTTTTACGAATAGATAAAAAATTACAAGTATTTCTTAACATTAGCGGGTTTTTATTCTGAACAAATATATATAAGATCATGAAATGCGCACATGTCACGATAATAGGAAAATTTAAAACTAACTACGAAGCGCAGATACGTATGTAAAAATATTATATACTTAAACCTTCTATGAAATGTGTTACATCTTCTGTAATAAGTTATGTATATTTATTAAATTGTAAGTATTTTTTTACTATATATAGATAGATAGATTTTGTCCAGCAGTGGAATCACTTGCGGTATTATCCACAACACAGGTTGCTTTGTAAAATATAATACAATAGAGCTCTTCTGTAATGCCCCAATTTTGTAGAGCCGATTAAGTTTGAATTAAGCTTTGTCGATATTAAAGCTCCAAAGGCTTTATTAATAAGTTGTAACTATAACTTTTTATATTTTATCTATAACTTAATTAAAATTCCATCCTTCGCCTCGTTGGACTTAGACCGCAGATTCCGAGGTTCCGGGTTCAAACCCCAGGTCAGGCCAATAACAGTCTCAATACCAGCCCGGAGTATAGAAGTTGGAAGTGTGTACATTCCCTTGCCTCGGAAAGTAATTAAAGCCGTTAATCGTTCGCCTAAACTCTTTCCGGCCGTGTCGGATTGCCGTCCCATCGGATTATGAGAATGAGGGAATACCTGAAATGACAGTTTATATGAACAATATGTTAAAGGAACGATGGTCTTTAAAGCAGAGGAGTCCTAGAGTGCAGACCACGGATTGGACCACACAACATAGCATAGCAGGATGATCGATACGACAGGATTTTCTTTTTCACACATACCATTTTCTCGCATTAATATTAAGAAAGAATATTTTTTTAATATTAATATTAATACTTATACTATATATTTATTATATATTTAATTGAACTTGATTTGAACTTGAGATTAATTTGTAAATAACTTGAGAGAAAGCCTCAGAACATATTGGGAGAGCCCCATTACCAGCAATGTAGTATAATTGTCTGAACGATGTTAATGAATGAGAATAAGACGAGGGAGTTGCTGCTATACGTAATCCAAATATATATAATTATATAACTCATTACTTGTGTTTGCGATGATGATATGACGTCACTAATTGATAACACACGCATTTAGTGGACGAAACAGATGTTATTTTTTTTCCTCGTTATGTATGTCAAATTTTGATATTTAATCACGAACTTTCGTTGATAGCCTTTAAATAGAACATTATATTTATCAAAGAATTGAGTTGAGCAGTGGTTTAAAACATGGCAATTGTATACGGAGATTGCGAGTTTGAATCCGGGACTGTACTGCTGAAATTTCATATATTTAATTTGTGTTAATAAGGTCGCATGTTCGATTGATTTTTTTGATAACAATGTCCTCAGATAAAATAATGATGTGACGCACATTTTTGTGTGAATGACTTTTTTATGGGACGAACCTGGGTATGATAGCTTCAAAATCTTCAACCAATTAGACCAAAGATACAATCAATGAAAACATTCCTTATACAAATAGACTTTAGCAATTTTTGAATCGTCATTTTAAAGAATTACCTGACTGATTTCGCCAACGGCAGCAAGTCTCATTAGATATTTAAAAAAATCTTAAAACTCTCTGCGGCCGTACTCGTATATCTAACTACTAGAAAAACGGGGCGATACGGATTATCCATTATGAAAAGACGAAAAGAACAAGTGAATGATTTGAATGATAATCTAAATACGCGTTACCCACCTGAACAGATACAATTTATTTTTAACGCCCGTGTTGCAGTGTAATTACAATTACAAATAACAGATGAGCGTTTTTCTAAATCGGTATGCGGAAATCAGTCATCACTAAATGAGTGAACGAATGAGTTAGTCTAAATTTCGTGAAAATTCTATTCGATTTAATAACATTTTTTATTAATATAATGTAACACTAGTTGCTAGTCTAACTGAAGTTACAGTTTACTAATTTTTTTAATACATTGAGTTGCTTTTGTATTGTTATAATTTCAAACGACTCGTTGTATGTTTGAATTTATATTTTAATTGTCAGTATTTAGTATCGAAAGAATTTACTTGGTGTAGGGATTGTGCTTGCTTGGGTACCTATTCATCACGTATTGTACCGCCTCTACATACTTGGTATTGTTGTGTTCATTAAAGGACGAGTGCGCGAGTGTAACGTTCTAGGGACATAACATCTTAGTTCCTAAGGTTGGTGACGCATTGAGGACGAAAGAGTTTTTTTTATTTAATATTGTGCAAGCTCGTCTGGGTAGGTACCACCCACTCATCAGATATTCTACCGCAAAACAGCAGTACTTGGTATTGTTGTGTTTCGGTTTGAAGGGGGAGGGAGCCAGTGTAATTACAGGCACAAGGGACATAAAATCTTAGTTCCCAAGGTTGGTGGCGTATTGGCTATGAAAGCGATGGTTGACATTTCTTAGAATGCCAATGTCTAAGGGCGTTGGTGACCACTTACAATCAGGTGGCCCATATGCTCGTCCGCCTTCCTATTCTAAAAAAAATATCTTGTATAGCCTTTTCTCTCTCTTTCTTTTCTAGCTCTTGTATAGACATTAAATTGACGCGATATCATAGGTCGAGATCGTGTATGATGTAGAATAATCTATGATATTTATTATCGATAAACAATATATTGCCTACTTTATGCCATATATTTAACTATTCTTTATTACATGGTGCTTTCCCTTCTGTATGGCGTAAAGCTCTCGTGATTCCGATTCCCAAAGTTTCCAATCCTTCTCATTTTAGACCTATTTCTGTTCTTCCATTTCTTTCAAAGGTGTTAGAGCGTGTTGTTCACTCTCAACTAAACCAATTCCTCACTATTAATAAAATCCTGTGCCCTTTTCAATCTGGGTTTAGATTAGGCCATAGTACAGTTACAGCTCTTGTTAAGGTATGTGACGACATTCGCCAGGGTATTGATAACAAATCCGTGACTGTACTAGCTCTCCTTGACTTTTCAAATGCTTTTAATAATATCGACTATGACATATGCTTGGCAATCCTAAGATCGCTAAGCATAGATTATACTGTCATTGAATAGTTCCGCTCGAATCTGTTTAACCGACAGCAATGCATAATTGCTAATAATAAATATTCATCCTACCTAGATATTCCTTCCGGTGTCCCACAAGGTGGTGTGCTCTCTCCTCTTCTCTTTTCTATATTCATTAACACTCTCTCTTCACTTATTTCCTCCTCTTATCATCTATATGCTGATGATCTACAAATTTACGTTACCGCTCCTTTAGACAGTATCGATGAGGCAGCTGCAACCTTGAATCATGATTTGGCAAAGATATCTGAATGGTGTAAATCTTACGGTCTCAAAGTAAACCCGAGCAAGTCGCAAGTGGCTATATTTGGCAGTCATAAGCTTCTGACGAGGGTCCAAGATAAACATCTACCTCCAATCTTATTTGAGGGCCAAATATTACACATGCAAGAGACTGTTAGAAATCTTGGACTACTTCTTGATGCTTCCTTTTCCTGGGTACCTCAAATTGCTGAAATGAGTAGTAAGATTTTCGCTATCATTGATTTTTTAAGGCGATGGAAAAAGCTATTGCCTATCAAGGAAAAGATCAGCTTAGCTAATACGTTCCTCTTACCAATACTGGACTATGTCTGTAATGTCTGCTACATGGATTTAACTGAAGACCTCCTAAATAAATTAGAAGGGCTGCAAAATATAGCCATAAGATTTATTTTTGGTCTGCGAAAGTTTGATCATGTCTCTGAGTATCGGTCTCAGTTAAAGTGGCTGCCAATCAGACTACGAAGAAATCTACACGCCTTATCTCTTCTCTACTCTATTCTTTATATCGATCACACACCATCTTACCTTAAAGAACGCTTTAAATTTCTTGGTTGCGATAGCGCACACAACCTGCGTTCTTCGGATGATAATAAACTAGTTACCCCCTGCAGCCGGACACAAACCTACAGTAACTCTTTTACTGCAAAAACCATCAAACTTTGGAATGCACTGCCTACATATATTCGGCAGTCGAATTCGTTGAGTATTTTTAAATACCGCTTGAAAGCTATTATTTGTCCATTTCCAAGTAAGGTATGTATGTATGTATGTATGAAATAGTATGTGGTTTATAATTTATCGATATATAATTTTATACTCAATAATTATATATAATATGTATATGCTATATAATAATTATATATATATATATTTGTATGTATGTATATGTGTATGTATGTGTATGTATGTATGTGTTATTATATGTGGTTAGTGGGATGTAGATATGTGTAGTTTATTAAATATTTAGTATCACCTTTTTATATGTAAATGCACTTACCTGTTCTCTTACAAAATTCTTTCACCAAAGGTTGTCTGTTAGAGATCGCTATAAGCGATAAGACCGCCTTTGCGCACCATTTTTTTTTTTATTTTCTTTTTCTTCGATTGTTTCCTAATTCTCTCACTTTATGTATATGTTGTGCAAAAAGTGTTAAATAAATAATAAATAAATATATATATATATATATATATATATATATATATATATATAAAGTCAATATAACTAGTTAAGTGAAAGTGTTGTATTATAAATAAAGATCTATTCATCAAGACCAGTTTGTAGCGCATAATAAAGCAAAGCTATTAGCAAATTGCATGGAATATGCATATGCATATCTATAGTTATATGCATATCTATAGTTTGCGTATCTTTACTCCCTTGAATTAGAATAGGCTATGTATTTATATATACGCTACGTTTATTGAAAGTAATTCATCTTCCAGATTGTCTTTGATTTCCATTTCAGTTGTCTGATCAGCTTTATCAGAGTCCAATTGCAAGCTTCACAAATTTACTTTATTAAATTTAAAATACGTATGTTACTGTTTGATTGAAGAAATGTATTAAAAGCTAGTCAGAGTAACTGCGAACATTTCAGAAAATAAACACCTGAGAACCGTCGAAGGAAACAACGTATTTGTTTTTTTTTAGTATAATTTTGTAATTATTTACAATTTTTAATATGATTAAACAGCCATGTCCTAGTTTCTTGTACGTGAGATTTTGTTTAAATTATTAACGGCTACTTATAGTTCTAAATACCTCTAATTCCTGAATAGGTACTACTGGAGTCATATGTTTGGAGAAATTCATTTTGGATATATATTTCGGATATATATTCTATATTTTGGATATATATTCATTATCGAGAAAAAAAAATATGGTTATTGGAAAAGCTATAGATATAAAAAAGTTGCTTATTAATTATTATCTTTATAGTTAGAAACTTTGTTACAAACGTATACAGTATACAATCTTTTTTTATTAAAGAAAAGTCGTAAACCTAGATTAACATTGTAAGACAGTGAGTCTTACAAAGTAGATATATGGACTTGATAACAATGTTATTAAACAATATTTTAAAAATAGCATGTTCCATTTAAGATCAATATAGTACCATCAAGATTTGTTATGCTATTTTAGATGGTGGTAGGGCTTTGTGCAAGCTCGTCTGGGTAGGTTCCACCCACTCATCAGATATTCTACCGCAAAACAGCAGTACTTGGTATTGTTGTGTTCCGGTTTGAAGGGTGGGTGAGTGAGTAATTACACGCACAAGGGACATAGCATCTTATTTCCCAAGGTAGGTGGCGCAGTGGCGTTGTAAGCGATGCTTAACATTTCTTACACTGCCAATGTCTATTCAATAAAAAGAGCTATAGTTGGTATATAATATGCTATATATAGCTATATTTATTTTATTCCTAATTACTAAGGCATTTCTTTATTTATTTTTTCATTAATAAATCTATTATTTACTTTTATATTTTGTATCGCATTCAATATATTTTGATTCGCTGTTAAAGTCCAATTGTATTTTTAGAATTGTTCCATACAAATGATAATTGTTTGTCGCTTTGCGAATGTAGCTACCGCTTTGTCCCACCGACACCGTGTCTGATGTTTTCTCTGAGCTCTGCATTATCGATTGTATTTGTGAATAAAACCAACGTACCCTAAGCTCCAGTACCTAGCAAATTAACCCCGGAACCCATAACAATATATGCCGCAGAGGGACGCGGGGAGACCAAGTTATACTTGCTGAAATAATAACATACACGCAAACCACGCACACCAAAGAGAAATCCCGCGCAGGCGCACTATCTCACCCCACCCATCTCACTTGTCGGCCAAAGCCGGCAAAATTCTTTTACACCCCCGAGGTGACGTTCCAAACGCAACAACTAGTTCGAAATACTTCGAATTTTAAATAAAATAAATAATAAAAATGTCCCTAATATTCTGTGTCTGTGTATCGCTTCAGCTTTAATTGTTGCTTAGTGTTTTTCTACAAGTAGATTTAGTATTTGGTAATGTGTAAAAAGGACTCGAAATCCGAAAGGAAAATGGCGGAACATTCGCGTTCGATCAAAATTTAAATTCGATTTATGAAATAACTTTTTTAAGAAAAAAGGTCTTTTTACTTGTGAGGACTAAAACCCGGTACGGTTCACTCGTGTCAGTTCGCCAGTGCAAGGACACGGCAAAATCGATAATTCGTCCGCGATGTCGACTCGGCTTTAGTTTATTTGAGTCCGGAGACCGATCGGGTTGGTTTTAGGCTGGTAAAGCTTGTAGGCTGCTGTTCATGTCAGCGAAGAAAGAAAAGGATTAGACTAGCGTCCGACGACATGACTACGGAAACGGCGACGCCGACCCAGGTATGTTAAAGAACCTAGAATATTTGTCGCAACGGCAGCGCTTGTGTCAAGGACAGGCGCCTCCAAATTTAGATCCGACTTATATAATATTAAATTATTTTTCTAAGCTATTTTTATAAAAGAATATAAATATAAAATATATTTAATATATATATTTATTATTAGTATATTAATTTATTTTAATCGATAATTATGGATTTTTTTTTGTGCAATCTTTGTTATCAACACATTAATTATGATTATATATTTTTTTTCATTGATTTTAAAATAATCGAAATAATCCTAAGAATGCTTTTTATAAAAACAACAGTTTATTTAGTATTATAAAAATTTCAGTAAAACTATTTTTGTAATAATTTTTAATCTGTATTTTTACAATTTATTAGATAAGCTAAATAAACATTTTCTCTACGGTGCTATGCAAGGTATCAGTAATTAAGTTAATTTGGAACTAGGATTGAATCTGTCGGCGCTCCGGGAGCCAGATTTGATTATGGCGAATAACTGTTGATATTTTCATTTATAAGAAAATATTTTATGCTATAAAAGATATTTACATATATCTGCATTAGGATCATTGTTCTTTTAATGTATTTTTAATTGGCAGGTATAAGGCATACGTATAAATAGTTTATGTTAGTGGATCTCCTTTGTTCATGTCCTGCCGCTGGGCTCTTCCTTTTGAGAAAAGCTTGGAGTTTATTCCACCACGCTGGTCTATGCGGGTTTGATGTTGCAGATCTTCATCCAAAATTTGCAGGTTTCCTTACGATGTTTTCAACGCCGTCAATCTTTGTATCTAATATCAAAAAAATCGTTAAAATAAGCTTATTTGACGCTTTAAATGTTACAACTACAGTCGATGAGACTAGTTTCTGCATGCAGCTTTAGGCGTTTGTTAGGGGGGGGGGGGAGTAGGGCAGTTAGGTAATAAAAAGCATATGATTTGCCTTGGGGCTTAAGCTTGCTCATACCAGATTTCATCAAGCACCATTAGTTGATTCAGTGGCTTAGCCGTGAAAGCGTAACAGACAAACAGTTACTTTTGCATTTATAGTATTACTATAGGTTATAGCCCCATGTTAAGAAAATTATATAATAATACGTAAATATTTACTATATAATAATTCAACTATCTTCTCTTCCCGACTTCATATGAGTAAAACAGACATTCAAAATTTTCAAGTTTCCAACTTCAGTGGTCATACTATATCACCACGCCTCCATAAAGTTGAAATTTTCAAAAATGTTGTTTCAACGAATGCTTACCATTTAGACGCGGTATCTAATTACAACTAATTTAAAAGCCTATACAATTTAACGAAGGTGTATCCCGTAGTTCCATTTCAAATGTCCTTGACTTTGTTATTTTCTATAGGGCTTCCACAATCCCTTGAAGAATCCCCTAGACTATGACATCACAGTGTTAGGGACACTTCACTGGTTACCTATTGTGAATAAACTTTTTTTTAATTCTTATTCTTGGAAAATTAATGTGTCATATATATTTCGTTGTAACGTAACGTAATATATGTATATGGTGACGTTAAAGTCATTGCAAAAAACAAAAAACACGACAAAAAATGACGTATCTACATACTCTTCGGATTACAAAGGACGTAAGTGTAATATTGGCGAGAATTCCTTTAATTATTTTTTATGTATTTTATTTATTTAATACTTACTATACTCAGTGTACGCTTTATAGATCCCGTCTTACGATATTTGTAATAAAAGTCATTTAAAGTAAGGTAAGTAAGTAAAGTAAACATTTAATTGGTCTAAGATTATAAATACGCTAATGGTCTTATAAATACAAAACAATAATAATTAAAATAAAATACGTTGTAATGTTTAAAATTATTCCAATTTTTCGCCCTTTGTAATTCAAGGTAGTATATACTCGTATGAAGAGGTGGCTGGGATACAATTATTTCTTTCATTCTTATTCATTTTATTATGTGTAAAAGGAACCCGTATACCTTTCATGCTAGCCCAAGTAGTTTAACTTGCATGTTGATATGTCAGTCAGACTGTTATTTTTGTATATATGTAGATTATTTCTGACATAGACATAAGAACAGCTTAGGGTTATCATCCAACATAAGCAGTTTAACAGTAACAGTAACAGCCTGTTTATGTCCCGCTGCTGGGCTACGGCCTCCTCTCCCTATTGAGGAGAAGGTTTGGAGCTTATTCCACCGCGCTGTTCCAATGCGGGTTGGTAGAATACACATGTGGCAGAATTTCAATGAAATTAGATACATGCAGGTTTCCTCACGATGTTTTCCTTCACCGTCAGGCACGAGATGAATTATAAACACAAATTAAGCACATGAAAATTCAGTGGTGCTTTTCCGGGTTTGAACCCACAATCATCGGTTAAGATTCAAGCCGTCAAAACCAAGGGGCCATCTCGGTTACCTCAAGCAAGCAGTTTACCTCAGGAAAAAATTCACAATTTTTTTTTTTTTTATAGAATAGGAAGGCGGACGAGCATATGGGCCACCTGATGGTAAGTGGTCACCAACGCTCTTAGACATTAGCATTGTAAGAAATGTCAACCATCGCTTACATATCCAATGCGCCACCAACCTTGGGAACTAAGATTTTATGTCCCTTGTGCCTGTAATTACACTGGCTCACTCACCCTTCAAACCGGAACACAACAATATCAAGTATTGCTGTTTTGCGGTAGAATATCTGATGAGTGGGTGGTACCTACCCAGACGAGCTTGCACAAAGCCCTACCACCAGTATAAACTGATAATGAGACGATTTATAAAAACAAAATTAAGCATACTTTGTGGTAATTGCGCGGGTTTGAACTCACGATGTTCGGTTTTGACTGACGTTCACTTCTCTTATTTTAATAATAATTACTATTACTGACACATACAATACTAATGTATTACAATCGGCCCCGGAATTTGAGATCCAAGGCCCCAAGGCACTTTGACATTTGAAGATCAATTTCGATGTGGTTAGAGTGAAATTATATTAGTTTAGGGTGGGTAGGTCCAATGTCACAGTAATTACAGGCACAAGGGACATAAAATCTTAGTTTATTCCCAAGGTGCATTGGATATGTAAGCGATGGTTGACATTTCTTATAATGCCAATGTCTAAGGGCGTTGGTGACCACTTACCATCAGGTGGTCCATATGCTCGTCCGCCTTCCTATTCTATAAAAAAAAAACGTCTGGAGCCCTTAGGCTTGTAATCCGGGGCTGATTATAATTTAATATAAATATTGTGTTACTTTTAAGATTATTCAATTGAAATCGTAATCCCACTATGGTTTCATATAAGTAGATGAGGTTTGTGACAAGGTTTTATTCAGGCATCAGTAAATGTTCTATTTGAAAGGACCAATCGGATTATTGAAATTAAAAACTTTATTGTAATAATTATTGAAATTAAAACTTTATTTATTTTATTTAAGAAACTTTGTAATTGTACACTCACAAGAAAAAAAAACATGTTAAAAGAAAAACAAAAGCTTAAGAATAGTCATGCTATATAATCACAATTATGGACTGTAAAATGATAGCATGCAAGGGGCAGTTTATTCTAACAATTATTGAAATTAAAACTTTATTTTAACAAATAAACTATTAATTCCTTTAAAGGGATTCTTTTCGGTAAAAGTAATTTATCTACACGATTAAATTATTTATAAACAATGACAATAAGTTTGATTTTGGGGGATTGACTTTTATAAGAATTACTCCAATTACGATTTAAAATATATATATATTTATTGAGTGCGAGAACAATTAATATGAGAGTGAATTCGAAGATTGTCAAAACACAACTGGTAGAGGAAGATATGTAGAAAAAATAGAAGTATAAGTTAAAATTACCTTCCGATCAGATATTGCAACTTTAACTTAAGCTTTAACTTAGTATTGTGTTAAAAACTAATAATTCATTTGGGACCATGACAACTCACTCGAAACACATTATGAAAAGCAATAATTTAATTTAATTATAACTGACTAATTAGAACATTTATGTATAGGCGTGGTGTACTGTTTGTGTCACGGTCATCTTTAATATTTGTTTAACATGAAACGGACAAAAGCAATTAGGCCATCTTGGTTAACTATAACTAGAATATTGGGTTTCAATCGGACGCCATAATAGAATAACGGGATCCAAAACAATTTGTTTTATTATATTTCGTTTTTTATTAATCGTTTGATTTTTTATTTCTACTCAATTAAAAAAACTCAGACAAAATACGCTTAATACAACGATAATAAGACAAAAAGCGCTAAAGTTTCGAGGAAATGACCTCTTGATAGTATATTTACCAGATTTACATACATAATACGCAAATACAAATTTAAATATAGAATCATTTCATATATTCTATTTATTAATGGTCGGTGTGTGTGTTTTTTTCTTCCATTCATCTTTATTTTCACACACACATCTCCAGTTACTGTATCTTGCATAAGTCATACTTCACAAAATCCATCCATTTTTTTAAATTGTCTGTCTTCTTCATACCTAAAGCTTCCCACCTTAGAGTATGACATTCATCATTCCCCGTTTCTTGACTCTACCTTGAAATGAAAGTAAATATTAGAGAACATTAGTAATATTACACTTCAAAAGGAGAGACCCTTTTATATCCAGGACGCAATGAGAAAAGGAGATTCAAATACAATGACACTAGTTTTAGCTTTTATATATCTGCAAATTTTTTTATAGGTTTTTACTAAGGATATATTCCAAGAATAGGAATAAAAACTTCATGCAATAAATGAATCCTTTTAATATTAAATATGATATTCTCTTTTCCGAGGATTGAAAGGAAATTTGATCTATTTGATCTTTAAACTAGGTTACCCGTATTACTAGATAGCAATTGTCAGAGGCGAGGCGCCTTAGATATAGTTATTGGATTTTAACCACCATTTTAAAATCGCTGTGCACATCTTGGCATATTTAGTAGGTCAGTAATTTAAGCACACATTTAAAAATTCGGATCCTTTCGGATGATAAAGTCTACACCTACATTCTCGCATTTATATTCAATTTCTTAGGAAGATAGACCCTTCAGATTTCAATTTAGATTTTCTTTATATATATTCTTCATTTATTTTTAAGCTATGTGCAGTAATTTTTATAATATAAAAAATAGGATTTAATTCTGCAACACAGAAAAAAGAAGAAGCGAGTTTTGTCGAGCAGTGGCAAACCCCATACCGTTAATAATACCGTAGCTTAGTACCTCAGGTAGAACAAACAAATGTTCGAGTTAATTGCTCAGTGAATTATTATACTCATATCCTTCAACGAAAATACACTCAAACGGAATAGAATCAGGTTAAACGATTTGTGGACTTACGCGTATTTGCTTTTGACTATTTACAAAACCCAGTTATCTGGCTATCGTCTTCTATAACACCCAATGCTATGAACGAATATTACAAAAACGTATATTAATCGCAAATAATGATTTAAGAGTGCACCTAAAACATGCAAAATTTCAGAGTTAACCCGCGGGATCTCATTAATATATATGGATATGCTTTTTTTATCGACAACGACCGATAGTATTGCATTTAATATTTTTTCGTTTTGTACATACATATTTTAAAAATTAATCTGAAGAATATGGTGTTTTTTTTTTAAATGAGTTACGATAGTAAATACAAAGCACTGTCAATTTTTTACCTACTCTTCGTATCGGGTCAACAGAAAATGATTTTTTTTTCTGGCTGTAAATGATTTAAGAAACAAATACAAAATCATTTGTTCTGTGTATAATTGTGTTCGAAGTATGGGTGACATGTAACAGGGTGTGGTTTTTTGCGAAGAGAAAATTTAGCTTTTTATCGTTAAAAAAATGAAACGAGACTATTACAAAAAATCCCTAGTTACAAACCTAGATTATTTGTAAATATAATTAACTATACTGTTTTCTCGCACGAGTATATATCAGAAAAATATAAAGATTAGAGGACATTTCGTGATTTTTTTCTTTTTTTTCAAGAAATTATTTTACTTTTATATTTTTGATCTGACATAACCCTTGGAAATATAATGTAGTTTACACACACTTTTTTATTTTTAATGTTGAACTGGATTTACCCATATAAAATAAAATAAAACTTAAGCAATTTTGCTTAATATCCTTAATAAGCCATAAAATATAGTAGAAGGTAATTAAAAAGCCGTAAATAATAATAATAACTTTATCCAGCTCGTAAACCTGATATCAAAACTCCAGTCGCTCAATCAGCGCGGCCCATTTATTATTCGCAATCGATAATTCCAAAAGCATCGGTAAATATTTAATGTCTATCATAATAGAGGCAACTCTCTAAATAACTAATTAGAAACAACCAGCTATAAAACAGCGCTTAATTAATATATTATGGCAAATTGCTAGTGCTGTATAAAGCGATAATTAACTAATAGCTGTATGTTAAAGCAGAATTCTTTAACAACACACATCATATAGCATTCGTTAAATGTTAAAGATCGACTAAAGTTTAATTAAAAAACTCGTAAGATTTGTGAAATTGTTCATTGGTAGGGCTTTGTGCAAGCTCGCCTGGATAGGTACCACCCACTCATCAGATATTTTACCGCAAAACAGCAGTTCTTGGTATTGTTGTGTTCCGGTTTGAAGGGTGAGTGAGCCAGTGTAATTACAGACACAAGGGAGATAACATCTAAGTTCCCAAGGTTGGTGACGGATTGGCGATGTAAACGATGGTTAACATTTCTTACAATGCCAATGTCTAAGGGCGATTGGTGACCACTTACCATCAGGTGGCCCATATGCTCGTCCACCTTCCTATTCTATAAAATAAAAAAATAAAAAACCTTCTCCTCAAAAGGGAGAGGAGGCCGTAGCCCAGCAGCGGGACATAAACAGGCTGTTACTGTTACTGTTAAACTGCTTATGTTGGATGATATTTCTACTCCTTTGTGTAAGACGCGTAAACTATTATAAATATCGTTGCTATATATTATTAAAATATTAAGAAAAATATATTTACATAGTTTTCTTTAATTATAAATTATTTTAATAAAAATCAATATCGACGTTTTACTTCTGTCAAGAATCCTGCGAAGTAACGTCGTGTCTGTTCTTACAGTATCAATTAAAATAAGGACCATTTAATTTTCATGAGCTTATTTCGTATTTATAATTCATTTCGTGTTCGTTAGTTTCGGGGTGAAGGAAAAGTGAACGTTGTGAGGAAACCCACATAAAAGTCTGCTAAATTTGTACCTACAAATTGCACTGGAGCAGAGTTCAACGAAGAGAAAGCCTTATCCTCGCAGCGCTGTTACACGTACACACACAAAGGCGACCTATCATAGGGTGACGGATTACAAAGATGGCGGACATTATTCCCGTCACATTTCATTTAAATTAAAATATTATAATCGTGTTCCTTGGTATAGTAATAACATGATTAAATTTGTAATTGGATTTGAGTTCATATAAATATAATGAAGCAACTATTATCCTTCTATGATTCATCTTTAATATGCATTGATAGTTTTTTTAGTGGTTGTAAGAGAAAGCTGCTTAGTGGACAGTCATTGTATAAAGCGCATTATTAATATAACGTTTTAGTTCCTATAATTCGCGCTACATATGATGACCATTCACCTTAGGGGAGCCTATTTGTTTTTCTTTAATGTATGTACATTAAAACAATAATTTAAAATTTCCGTTATTACTACCTTAAAGCTTACTTGTAACCCCAAGAAAAAATATATTCAAACATTATTATACAAAGACTTTATCGTCTATGTATAATAAGTTTATTCATATTATATTTTTTTATTTATCTTTAATCAGATAAGTACGCGAGAATGTGATTATGGCAACAGTTGATTTAACATGCTAGACACACACAAAAGAGAATCAATATTCAATACGTAGCCTTGTAACTTATGTTAGTAGGGTTAGCAAAAAAATATTTAGGTAATGGTATTATCTTATTTAGAATAAGGTGGCGCATAACTTAGTCTAGTCATTTAAGACACATACAGCTTACTACAACAGGTCAGACAGTTTTTCGGTGGCAGGTCTTCGTGAAAATCTGGGCACTGCCCTTTTATATTTAATATATAAATATTATACCGCCAAGCAGCAATACTTAGTATTGTTGTATTCCAGCGTAAAAAAACCGGTTTTACTCAAACGTGATATAGAAAACAATACGAATTCGAACTTAAAATATTACTGATGTGACAAAAGCACTTTTACTTCAAGATTTTTTTGATACAATATTTCTTTACCCACAAAAAATTGTAATGAAAATGCATATTTTGTTGCAGACGGTACTTCAGCGGTCATGACGTTCTGATCGACCCACTTTATCGAGGAAATAATAATGCCATTTTCCTAACAGCTCGAGCTACTCATTGTTCCGAGTTATATCCTAAACACATACAATGTTTTGTTATTTATAGTTTCAAGTTACGAACCTTTGAATTGTATGCAATTTATTTGTAGAAATCCTCATAAATATGCAAACTTTTTTTCGAAATTTTGACTTTTTTCTAAATAAAAACTTTTTTTATTTTACAATATTATTATAGCAGAGATGACAGCGAACCGAATAATGATTTATACTATAACCAAAGATCGCCTGTCTAAATAGATTTTTTATAAAAATGCATTTTATCATTCACCATAATATTTCCAGAAATATAACTTTATATAACCTGTACGTATGTTTGCGTAGCATAATACAACCAAAGGTATACGATATATGAGAATAATTACTTAACAAAATAAAATAATATGCCTGTACGAGATTTAATTGAAGAGAACTTATGAATACATTTTCATACTTCCAACTTCATAATTTGTTCGCCAATTACCTCAAAATCGCTTCTCATGTTTGCTACATTCAACGTTCAATTACTGTTAACAAAATATTTTGGTTTGAAATATTCATTGGAGTTCTTTACTATTATTTTATTACAAGTATCATTGAAAAATGTAGACTTAATTAAACGGATAATTGAACTCAAAGAATCCAATGGTTACAACATGACTGGGTCCTAAAATTGCGTGTTTAAACCTAGGCTTTAGTGAAGTTTCCTGTGCCAAATCTATGTTTAAGCATCCTGTGATCGAAGTTTTTTTTTAAATATATCTTAAAGTCCGAAATCGTTTCATTGTAGCAATAGACTTATTACACAAAACTATGTATGCATATATTATACATATACAGTCAGAGCACCTCCCCTCAAACTGTAAACGCGTTCACAAGCAGGAAACTCTTAATATTGTGAAGGTTCTCAAACTTTGAAGGGTTTTTTAAAAGCCTGTCCGATTTCACTTTCGTTTGCTTCACTTATATGTCAGAATAAGTTGAAAATTGTATTATTTCGTATTAGGCTTTAACTGCGAATTCTTTCATGTTATTTATTTCCGTACAACAGCTTAGTTGCCCTAGTGACTTTAGAATTAGGCTTAATATCGTAAGGTTCTGTGTTCAAATCCTGGATCAGACCAATAAAAATTTGAGGGGAAATTTTACTCACTCATCAGATATTCTACCGCAAAAAAACGGTACTTAGTATAATTGTGTTCCGGTTTAAAGGAAGAATGAGCCAGTGTAATTACAGGCACAAGGGACATAACATCTTAGTTCCCAAGGATAGTGGCATATTGGCGATGTAAGCGATGGTTACCAATTCTTCCAATACCGATAAATATAATGTATATGGGCGTTAATGCTAACTTGATAATAATCTAATAACTTAGTAAATAAGGAAAATCACAGTGGTAGAAATTCAGGATAGAAGTACGGAATTTGACAGTACCGACAGTCTGTGCTTTCTGAGGCACGGAATATCAGTATCGTGCCTCAGAAAGCACGTTAAGCTGTTGCTACAGCGCCTGTATTCTTTGGTCGGATTGTCGGATGTCAGATTATAAATCAACTGGATTACGAGAGTGTGGGAATAAAAATAGCTCTTGAATTTGTGTTCATACTTTTGTAATACAATACATCCTGTGCTTTTAGCTAATTTCTGATGAGAAAGACAGTGCAGAAATCGGTTAGGAGGTCGTCATTATCTATTAGTAGCAACAAAACTAAGTTAACTCAATTTTCAATTTTGTATTATTAACATGACTATCTGTATCATTAACGCCATTGGTTTAGAAGCAAATATTTTCTATTACTAAGTTAGCTTTTACTCGAGGCCTTAAAGAGGCTTAGCTCTCCACTATTCTTCCAGTATAAAAAAATCCAGTTTATAAACAATCTCAATTCAAAAAATCCTCTCATACCTTTGCTGAATAAAGAAAGAAAATATAAGAATAAGAATATTTTATGTAATAATCTTTAGAAAAAAAAAGATTTGCGTACGTTATACATTTTATTATTTTTAACAATAAACGTTATGTTCAATTGAATACCAATTATTCAATAGTTCCTTTTTTAATTTATAAACAATTGAACGGAAATATTATATGATCGTTAATAACATGACTGTTTTTATAACATCCACTTTGATGATGATCACTATTGATATTCTGTCTGCGAGTTTGGCTGGCTTATTTCATTTTTCACCGGTCAATACCCCTACACCGCAAACACTAAAATTCATTCATAGAAGAATCATTCTGTCTATACAAATGTGGGCGCAACAAAAGCTGTCTGGCTCGTAGACGCTCTCGTTTTGAGTATCTTTTGGATAACAGCTATCAGCGAGCGGTTTTAAAGTACTCGTTATTTCAGAGGGATTTCAAATGTATGATAATAAAAACATAATTCGTAAAGTAACTGAATTTTGTATGGTTCTATAAGGTTAGTGGGGTAGAAATAATCCTTTTAAGATACATCTCATATAATTGTGTATATTGGTAAATATAGTTCTTATTATAATTATATAAAAAAATTGATTTACTTTATTTTTACTTTTTACTAAGACATAAATATAAAAAAAAACATGGCTTAACATTAAAATACTTAAATATGGTAATTCATTCTAAGTAATCACATCACCGTTATAATACTAATACACAGTTTAATAATTAATTTGACAAAATAATAATAAATTAAAATAGAAAGTTAAATATTGAATCAAGAATATAGTAAGAAAATAATAATTATTCATATTTATTCTCTGACTACTGTAAGAGAGAAATGTTTTTTTACTAACTTCTTCGTGAAATGATAGAAAGTAGGATGTAAGAAATCCAAGATTTGCAGAAGAAATATCAACAAATATCCTATTATTATTAAAGTCATACATAGTCCACCAATAGGCGAATTCACGTAGTATTCGCCCTTTGCTCCATAAACGATTATAATCATTACAGAAAATTAAAAAAAATCTATATGAATTTGCACGTTTCAAACATCTTTTTCTCATTTTATTAACATGTTTTTTTATTGATAGCAATAAAACACGCTCGATAAAAATATAAAATCGGTTCAAAAACAGAAGAAAAACAGGCATTGAACTGTTTCGTCTTTGCCTATTTAAGTAGGTACATACATATAATATTTTATCAACGGCACCCACGTAACATGATTTGGACAAATATAAAAATCTTTAGATTATACCAATATTTATGCCATTATTTATTATTTTCTAAAGTCAACAAGTAACTTATTTTGCTATTATTTTTAAAATGAATATGTATCACATTTCAAATAAAATAAAATTTACATAAACAGTAAAAGAAGACATATATTATTTTGAAAAAAATATATTAAGTATCAAATGTAATAATTTTTAAGGAACCCTAGCTATAAAAGGCTAAAATATCGATGAAGTCACAGGGGCAGCCACCCCCGAAATCACCCCAATGTTTGTTATCGTCATTCGTCTATCTGTCATTGGGGGGAGACAAAGCATGATTCGGCTAATTTATATCACGTAATAACAAGATCAATAATGTATAATAAAGTTTTATAATTTAAACTACAATATAATCAATCTTATATATAAATAAATAAAAAGTAAAACTTTTTTAAAAACTTTTTATTTAAATGCGCTAAAAAGAATAAAATAAACTTTTCCTTTAAACTTTTTACTATCAACTTATATACGTCATTAGAAAATTTATATGATATAAACGCGGTACAAGATATCCGCTTCAAAATTGAGTAGCAAGATTCCACCCAAACAATCATTGCAAGTTATATAAAAGTTTGAAAAATGGATATTGGTATATTTGCTTGTGATTACTAGACTGCGACGCCGTCTGATCCATCGCCATCTATAATACTAATAAATAAGGAGACCTTTTCTGTAGTGCCAAAGTGAAAAAACGACTAAACTAATATAAATAAATATATTAAAAGAACGCGTTATGGAGAAGATTTTAGTAAAGCCTGTGAATGTACTGCTGAGCTAAGGCCTTCTCTCTAATCCATCACGCTGCAATGCGGGTTGGTGGATACACATGTGGCAGAATTTCAGTAAAATTAGACACATGCAGGTTTTCTCACAATATTTTCTTACACCGCCGAGTACGAGATGAATTATAAACACAGATTAAGCAGATGAATATTTAGTAGAGCTTGCCTGGGTTTCAACCCGCGATCACATTAAGCCATCTCGGCTCTTGGTATCTTTAGAGGTAATCCCGCAAATTATATTTGAGTCATATTTGAAACGATTGAGTTTAAATTGCGGACGCATGACGCTATATATATGTTATGTAATTTTGTAATGTAATTGTAATAAAATACTATTTTTTAATATATAAAATAGGAAAGCGCACGTGCAAATGGACCACCTGAATGTAAATGGTCACCATCTCTCATAGACAAGCTGTAAGAAGTAGGAACCAATCCTTACATTGTCAGTCTTACCAATTTTCACAAGTCTAATCGATTTGAAATTGCTGTCGCCCGACGCGACGACGCTTATTTTAAAATATTACTTATTTATTTTGGTGACGACGCTTATTTCAATTTTTAGTAAAAGTATAAGTAATCGAATACAAATATGTAGTTTTACAAAACTGTTTCTATTGGAAATAGTAATGCTCTATTTATCTTTACATAACTTGTGCATTGCAATCACTACCCCAACAGACAGACTATATTTATGTATACGAGGGTGACTAACCCTTAAGAGGGGTTGAAATAATTGCTCGTGGTGTACCCTACGTCTTGTATGCATGCATGAACTTAAAACGTAGTATATGCCTAAATAAATGTTTATTTGAAATATACATACGACATAAGATTATAATTTCGAAATTATAATCTTATTATAATATTAATATAGTATTATTATTTATTTATTTATTAATATAATATTATTATTTATTTCTTACTAAAGAACAAACTCGAAATACACCCCTGAAAATAGTCGTGAAGTTTCAGATTTTGATATGCGACATTGACCGTTATAATTATAACATTTCAAGAATACACGTACAAAATCGTATGTCACCATAAGTCGGTTGTTAGCATTTGACAATCAATGAAGCGAGTTCTGAAATAGCTGAATGGATAATTTTGATCCTTATTAATATAAATAAATGTATAATCTGATGATATTCATGATCCTTAAGTTTGGGAAACTACAAGTACTAATATTTGTCTAATCGAGGACATAACATCGTAGCTCCCAAGATTAGTGGGTAATCGTGGGTGGGAATATTACAGTAGCAATATCTACCATTTCTTTACCACTACGCTAAAACAATATGCACACAAATATAAACTAAGAATTAATCTTATCTATTCCAATGACTGAATATTGTTATTTCGATGAAATTATTTGCATTTTTATTTATTGTAAGTAAATACATTTCTAACCATCACTGGAAAAATTCATTTCGAAATGCTATAGAATCATTGCACTTTCATTATACTTAATGAAATTTTAATATTCGTCCAATTGGACGTCTGTCTGCATAAAATAAAATAAAAAAAAAAATGTATTCAGAATTATTTCCATATATGTACATAAACGCAAACATTTACTTATAATCGATGTAAACTTAATACAGTTTTGTCTCTTTCTATCAGCACAAATTGACTTTAGAAAAAAGAAGACACAACATGGTTTGGCAGTGAACCTTTATTTAATATTGAGTATATTTAATATAACTGTATCTATATTTTTAAACCATTTAATTTTTTTTTAATTTTTAATTTTTAAAATCATAATTACGCGATCATTTTATGAATGTTATGTACACTTATAATTGATATACATAACAGAGATTATTTTTAGGTGTGTGTGTGTCATTGTGTAATATGTATATTCATAGTGTATTTATTAAATAGACAATGTAACATACTCGATTCTAGAAATAGATATATAAAATCGATATTACTGCTTCAAAAAAATATATCATTCACGTTCTACTTGTTACCCTAGCGTTAAATTAATAATGTTATTTTAAATGTGGTGTGGAAAAATTATTTTATTGACTCTAACAGCCCTTTAAATGAGGGTGCTTATAAAAGTTTTATCATGACAGCGTGAAAAATCGATACGTATTTATTATGTTGGGTTTCACGCCGAAGGTTGTGGGTTCGATTCCCCAGGACAGACATTTGTGTGCATGAACATGTCTGTTTGTGCTGAGTCTAGCTGTAATATCTATATAAGTATGTATTTACAAAAGAAAAGTAGTATATGTAATATATTAGGTGTCTGGTTTCCATAGCACAAGCTCTGCTTAGTTTGGGGTCAGATGGCCTTGTGAAAAAAAAAAAATATATATATAGAATTGCTTCGTCCAGTGGCTATGTTACAAGGATGCTGATGCCGTGGCGCTTGGTTAAAACTATGAGTAAATAAAAGAAAATTGAAACTTTTAGTAGTAACCCGGAGTCCAGATGTTAGTCGAGTTTATATTTCGGTGCTACGGAAAACACGTATAACCCGTTTGGGTAGGTACCACCAAATCATCACATATTCTACCGTCAAACGGCAGTACTTGGTGTTGTTGTAAGCCAGTGTAACTAATTTTAACAGTGTAACATTGTACAGGTACAATGGACATAACCAAGGTTGGCGGCGCATTGGCGATATAAGGAATGGTGAATATTTCTCACGGCGCAAATGTCTATATCTATGGGCGATGGAGACCACTTACCACCAGATGGCCCATTTTACCATCTACCTATTTTAAATTTAAAATGAAGTTACTCCTGCATCAGAACTCTTTCCGATTTGTCGAATTTGTTTTACTTATGAGAATTACGGAATAGAGAGTGTACTTGTATTTACGCACTTATAGCCTGCGCAATTGGTAAGTCTCGCACGAGAAGGGTCGAAAATACAAAGGGCCGAAGGGTTATGTTGCTAGAATGGGTCAGGAGGGTATTATCAATATTTACATAGATATAGCGCGTTGAAGCAGCGAAAATGAACTGTCTTAATGTTAAATTTATACTCTAACAACAGAATTTTGAGAACCATATCACGTCCATATCAGTAATTTAATTTATTATTAATGGCGATAATTTGTCATTGTTATCTTCAACGTCATTTTTATGTATTAATCATATACTGAACAATATAGCTTAATGTTATATATAGCCTCAGACAATAAATGGGTAGTTTTTTCAATTTTTTGTGTTAGTTCCTGAGATTAGTGCATTCAAACAAACAAACTAATTCAGATAATAAAAACCCTCAAGAAGTCTTCCTAAGATAATAATGATGTATGTTACTATATATACAATTCTATTAGTTCTCTCAAGTAGCTCCCCTTCGTATGATATTCTATATATCTTTTATGTTTCTATATCTTTTTATTTTAGTACTTGCGTGCTAAAAAGTTTTTATAGTGATCAAACTGACCTCAAGTTTATAACCGAAGGGATCGCAAAATATCAAAAAGTTATATGCGATATTGACTTTAATAAATATAACATTTAACGGACACAAGTATCAAAATAGCGTATCACGCTGGTTTTTAACATGACACGAGTTAGATACGAAGCGATTTATTATAGAACAGCACTACTAAACCTTAAACATATAAATTTAATACTTTTAATGTAAAACAGTTTTTATTACAAAGGAGTGATAGAACCTTGTCACTGTTAATGACATATTTCTTTTATACCAATGCGAGTCAAAGAAATGAGTGATTATTTAATCAAAGGCTATTTATACCTGCCCATAGACGAGGGCTAACAAGTGTTCTTTGTCAAAACCCTCTTTGATACCTCTTTCAAAGATTTTTTAACTTGAAATCACTTGAAACGCGAGGGAGAACGAAGTACTCTCTAAGTCAACACTTACAAAGGTTGCTCATGTATTTAAAATACAGTACGTTGAAATAAAAAATGAAAATTTACATGATGTCAAAATATGAAACAATTTAAAAGCTAATCCAAACATTTATTAATTAATTTTAATCTCTATTGCTAGTATATAGAGCTTAAATTTGTTTGTCGTATTCAGTATTGTTTAAAAATTGTCTAAAAATTCTGAATATAAAAAGGATGTTTACATAAATTTAACTTCTATTTCAAATGGAATAAAGTTGAATATTCTTTTAGATTTATCTAATGTATTTTACATACGCTTTACTACGAGATGTTTGTGTAATTAGTAATACACTGAAGTCATCCGTTGTGAATATAAGTTGTTTTAGATCTACGAAGTATGAGCTACATATTAAACAATTGATTTAAAACAGTGGATTTAACAAATCTATTGTACGAGAGCTTTAAAATTGTACAGTACATAACAGCCTGTTAATGTCCCACTGCTGGGCTAAGGCCTCCTGTCCCTTTTGAGGAGAAGGTTTGGAGCTTATTCCACCACGCTGCTCCAATGCGGGTTGTTAGAATACACATGTGGCAGAATTTCAATGAAATTAGACACATGCAGGTTTCCTCACGATGTTCTCCTTCACCGTCAAGCACGAGATAAATTAAGCACATGAAAATTCAGTGGTGCTTGCCTGGATTTGAACCCACAATCATCGGTAAGGATTCACGCGTTCTAACCACTAGGCCATCTCGACTCTCGACTCTCTTAAATTTATACATTTATTAAAAGCGCGTGCACTCTTATAGCCTTATACGCCATAGTTTAATTAATAAAGCGATACATAAAATGTATACTAATATTGTAAATACAAAAGTGACTCTGTCTGTGTGTCAAGTTTTCATGGGTAAACCACTGAATCTTATTTGATGAAATTTCGTATGAAGCAAGGTTGAATCACAAGAAAGGTCATAGGCTACTTTTTACCTCATACCTGTTACCCACTAGCACGTGGGCGAAACCGCGGGAGGAAACTAGTAACATATATAGTCTAAAAATCATATTACTCGAATTGATTTTCTTCAATGTGTTCACTTTTTGTGTATATTAAGTAATTTCTTATTTCTTGATAAACGCCTTTATGAACAATTTACCAGTATGTATTTATTATAATGAACTAAAATTGTGATGTTCGCTCGAATGCTTTTAAATTGACTCAACGGTCTTGTCGCATCGTACCCTGCGATTAATTTAATGATTTTAAGCCAACACACTTGCAGGCAGACAGATATTTTATTATATCTATATTGCATTCTGTTATAATAAATATTCTTGAAACATAAATAAACATAAATTTATTTATAGATAAACATTTCAATCATTAACTTAAGTGAAATTTCTTTTTTATTTACAATTGAATTTTTTCTATGCAGGCGGACGCCAGCACCGCTTTCCTCCGGGCAGCGCGTGCAGGTCAAATCGAGAAGATCATCAGCCTCTTGGAACAAGGGGTCGACATTAACGTTAGCAATGCTGTAAGTATTATTGTATTTTTTTTAAATTATTTAAATGGCAAACTGCAATGCACACATTTCGGAATAACCTTATCTGAACATTATAAAATAAAACATGTAATAAATGTATCAGCTTTTAACATTTATATCCATGTAAATAATTTACCACCAACCCATCATATATTCTACTGCAAAACAGCAGTACGTAGTATTGTTGTGTTCCGGTTTGAAGGGTGAGTAAGCCAGTGTAATTACAGGCACAAGGAACATAACATCTTAGTTTCCAAGGTTGGTGGCGCATTGGTGATGTAAGCGATGGTTTACATTTCTTACAATGCCAATGTAAGAAATATGGGCATTGGTGACCACTTACCATCAGTGGGCCATAAGCTCCTCCGCCTTCCTATTCTATAAAAAATAATTAAATCTATCTATAGTGTGTTTTTGTGAAGAGGGAGGGAGAGGTGGCCTTAGCCCAGCAGTGGGACATTCACAGGCTTTTACGATTACGCAGATGGTTTTTTTTTATTTTCACCTGCTTTTAAAGACTATTGACGTGACAAAAGTGGTGTTCTTGTATTTACATATATTTATGGGGAATATTTGCATAGTTCAGTAAAAGTACAGCATCTTTAACGTCTTCATTAACTATACTAATAAAATGTATTAACAAAATTAATTTAACCAAAGAAAAAGACGCATAAAAGCCGATCACTATATGTTTTTCTAGATCATAAAATCTGAAGCAAAACTTGGTGATACGACTTTGTGCAATAAAAGATATTCTACCACTAAACAGCAATATTTAGTATTGTTGCGTTCCGGTTTGAAGGGTGACTGAGCCGGTGTAAATACAGGCACATGGGACATAACATCTTCGTTCCCAAGGTTGGTGGCACATTGGAGATATAAGGATGGATAATATACTAGTGGTAGGGCTTTGTGCAAGCTCGTCTGGGTAGGTACCACCCACTAATCAGATATGCTATCGCAAAACAGCAGTACTTGGCATTGTTGTGTTCCGGTTTGAAAGGTAAGTCAGCCAGTGTAGTTACAGGCACAAGGGACATAACATCTTAGTTCCCAAGGTTGGTGGCGCGTTGGAGATGTAAGGGATGGTTAATATTTGCTACAATGCCAATATCTATAGGTGTGGTGTTACCATGAGGTCGACTTGTCAGCCTACGTAATACGATAAAAAGACGCTTATCAGCTTAATTCTACAATGCTTCTCTTTGGCGATTAATATTTTACTAACGCCATGTTATTACTTTTCTAAATATAACTACATTCCATACATAAAAATAAATTAATTTCACATTTTCGTCAATAATGACTAACATAAAAAAATATTGTAACTTAATTTGCGAATATTTTCCTTCCAAGTATATTAACCTCTGATGAAATGAGTTTTATTACAATAGCAATAAAGTGCTTTTTGTTAAAGCGAATTGTCACGGGTATGTTAGTTTGACACGCGATTAAGTCACGAATAGAAGTTTTCTTTTGGTATTACGTAAATAATGCGGACCTAAATGCAGCATGTGTTATAGTAAAAATAACTACTACTCAATTCACACACATTTCACATATTTTTAAATAAGCAAGTGTGCCAGGCAGGCCTTGTAAGTAGCACCTGTAACAGCCTGTTAATGTCCCACTGCTGGGGTAAGGCCTCCTTTCCATTTTGAGGAGCAGGTTTGGAGCTTATTCCACCACGCTGCTCCAATTGCGGTTGGTAGAATACACCAGACGCCAGTTTACTTAATTATTACTTAATTATTTAATTTACTTAATTATTATGTTATAAAATAAATAATATATTATTCTATAGCAAAACAGCCGAAAATACTATATTTGTGTGCTACACAAATCTTCTATCAGAAATTGCGAATTTGTTTTAAATGAAAGTTATATAATGTTTAGTTCAAAATATTATCCCATACTAGCTAGTATTTTTTTAATCGCGCTGCTTTTTTTTTTACTGGCTTTTAAAATAATATTTTTATTTAATGTATTATATGTAGTATTCATTGATTTGAAAAAATAATAATGACGTCACAATTATAAATTATGAAGCATTTTATTTATAAAATAGGTAGATGAACTGGCAAATTGATGATGGTAAGTGGTCACCACCGCCCATAGAAATTAATGGTGTAATAAATATTAAGCCTTCCATACATCGCCAATACGGCACTGAGATATCGTGTTCCTTGTGTAGGTTCACTCACTCTTCAAACCGGAACCCAACAATACAAAATATTGTTATTTGGCGGTAGAATATCTGATCAGTGGATGTTACCCAGATGGACTTCTACAATGCCCTACCACCAAGTAACATATTATCATTGATGACATTATTAGAAATTGTTAATATTGTCTATGAAGGTTTCTTCATAGACACAAAAACTTTACCACAAAAAAATTGGCAAAGTCTTCTTCTTGAAGAGATGATGTGCACATTATTTCAACACATAGGCTCCCCTGCTCAGTATGAGCTCTGTGAGAGCTTGCGTTTGTAAATTCATCGTCGAGCAAGAGACAAATTATATATGGAAATTCAATACCACCATTTGAATAGACAACCTATGAACGAAATCCACGTATTCTATTCACTACTCCATGTAAGCGTAAGTTAATAATTTCGGATAATATAAATATATTTAAGCAAAACAAATATACGTAGTTGTAATGAAAGCTTTTGTTTTATGTAAACATGAATTTATCGAACTTGAAACACTTGGATGAGAGCCAAGCTAGTGTTCGGTTGCAGATGACTTCTGCTGTTTTATTCTTGTCATAGTTTCCAATTTTGGCAACAGATTTGTTGAGTTGAAACTGTATATTATAGTAGAATATATAACAGTCCATAACCTTTAATTACTGTGAAATTAAATCGGTCAATAACTTTTTACCGCATATATTAAGTTAAAATCAAAGTATACTTTAATTGACGGGCCGGTTGGCGTTGTTAGACATTGCCTTTCACACCGAAGGTTGTGAGTTCGATTCCCACCCAGGACAGACATTTGTGTGCATGAACATGTCTGTTTGTCCTGAGTCTAGGTGCAATTATCTATATAAGTATGTATTTACAAAAGAAAAGTAGAATATGTAGTGTATCAGTTGTCTAGTTTCCATTTTACAAGCTTCGCTTAGCTTGGGATCAGATGGTCGTGTTTGAATAATGTCCCAGGATATTATTATTATTATACTTTAATCAAATAATTATAAAATACCAGTAGCTTTGAATTGTCGTTCTACTGACGGTTCGGAACGGTACTAACGGTTCTTGTGTCTACACATAAGAAACTCGGTAGTTACACTTTTTTATTTCAATGGTTATGATAATATGGTTTACTAATAAGCAGATAATAGGTATACATTTTCCACTGCTGGGCTAAAGAAAGCCTATTTTTGAGGAAAAGATTTTGAGATTTACTCCACGTTGTTCCAATGCGAGTTGACAGTTTTAAGTATTCGTATAATTATTGGGTTAAAATAATTTAAAAATTATACAACGATAACCAACCAGTGTTAGTATAACAATTTATTAATATTCTTTATTTAGCGTCACTTCACTTGACGCAGATTGTTCGCGTATTGGCATTAATTGGCTTTTGCATAATGGCAAATATAATATTAAATCATGTAAAATTTTGGTAAACATCAAGAGTCAAATCAAATTAAGAAAATAATATTTCCTTGACCGTCCTCACTTGGTTCGCTCACTAGCATTCCATCAATTTTGCATTTATGTTTTCTCAGCACTAAAGCAAATATTTTCGTAAGTATATAAATAGGGTATGATACAAAATAGCTGATCTATTATTTGATTTACTATTTGTAAATCCAGTTCAAAATGAAGAATAAAATATTGTATATAAACACTACGTAATACTTTCAAGTTGTGTGAACAAAAAAGTATACAATTTTCTGGATAGAATAAAAATCACAAAATGGTTTCTAATCTTTAAAATTTTCTGTTTAATACTCGTACGTCAGTCCGTTTAATTATTATGTTATAAATTATAAAAAATATATTATTCTATAGTAAAACAACCGAAAATACTACATTTAAGAGCGATATGATATTTAAAATTAATCTCGGTATTTTTGTTTTATATCGATAAAAAGCTTTTGGCGCTTATTACATTTTCTTTCCGCGATAAAAACAACATCTCCTGTCGCATGTCACCCATACTTAATACATATTATGTATATTTGTTTCTTAAATCATTCTCTGCAGCGCTGTTGAATCGATGAAGACTACAGAAAAAAATTGAGAGCGCTTTGTATTAATTATCATATTATAGTTAAAAGAATACCATGCCCTTCAGAATAATTAGTAAAATATGTGCATAAAAAAATTAAATACAAATCGGTTCTCCTGTAAAGCTATATACAACGACGTTCCCAAAAAAGTAAGTCATGAACAATAAAACGGCAATACAATTGTAATTATTTATTATGCTTGGTGCTGACCTCAAAACATTTCAACGGTGATAAAACACACTGCGACTTAAACACAAAGCGGTTTAATTCGTTCTCTCCATCGTGATGACGGGACATTAAAAGAACATTTTAATAAAAATTGTAGCCTATATGACGCAGTGGCAAGAATAATTCTTATTCGTCTGTTCAAACTCGGGCAAGAACCATTGATACATGTGCTCCTGCGTCTCGTAAAGGCAAACATCGTAAGAAATTCTACATGTGTCAGATTAAAGCGCGGTAATTGAATAAATTAACCTTCTCCTCAAATGGAGAAGACGCTTTTTCACTACAGTGGGGCAATAACAGGCTATAAATTTGTTATTTGCTATATTTAACTAGTAAAGATAAGTATTCTAAGAAAATAATTGATTTAAAGTCTTAACAGTATCAAAATTCAAAACTTACTTCCTTCACATACAAACAGTTTTGTATCGTGAAACACTAGCTCATATTCATCGAGAATATGACGTCATGCTAATTTTAAATTCGTGTTATTTAATTATCTTTTCACAGAATGGCTTGAATGCTATCCATCTCGCATCCAAAGATGGTCACGTAGAAGTTGTCCGAGAACTTCTTGAGCGAGGGGCGGCAATCGATGCTGCTACTAAGAAGGGCAACACTGCTCTGCACATCGCTTCTCTTGCTGGTCAGGAGGCCGTTGTTAAACTGCTGGTACAGAATGCAGCTCAGGTATGTAATCAATTTAATATTATGAACATTAATCTTTTATGGCCTATGGCGTCTGATCTAAAGGGGTTGGGGTCAAACCCTGGCCAAATGTATATATATATATATTTTATTTATATATTTTTTTTTCTATCGAAGAATCACCAGTAGTAGCCCAGAGTCTTGAAGCTGACAAGGATCCTCTGTTCCTTCAAAAAAACAAAGCCGCGGAAAATATTTCCGATTGTACTGAATTTGCCGTACCATCGGATTATGAGAATGGGAAAGTAAGGAGTGCACTTGTGTTTGCACAAACCTGTGCAATATAATATATCCTGCGCACTTGGTTAGTCTCAGAGCCCGAAATTCAGGAGGATTTAATTATCGTTTCTTATTATTTAGAAAGATTTTTTTTAAATAATACTAGCAATTCCCGTTTTAAGGAAATTACTAAAAAATATTCACCCACCCACTTAAGTTTAAAGCTTGTGTTAGGAGTGAGGACGACAATAATCCAATTTACATAAGTAAAACTTGCGCCATTGACGTTTTTTAATTTTTGTAAGCGTTGCGCATTTCACTTTACTTACGTTTTTATTTACTTTACGTTATAGTAACACGTAAACTAACGTGTATTAACCCTAAAAACCGGGTTGTGTTCTTTTATCATAATCTTACAATTTCGTTTTATAATGAGTTGCTGATAAAAATAACTTCCACAAAGATTTAATAAATCCTCTCATCCGATTCGTTATCAATCTTCGGCAAATGAATTAATGCATTTCTTCAACACCCGACAAATCCTGTCCAAGTATAAGTTTATTAATATTTTAAAAACAGTGTCGTTGACCCCAATCTTTCAGGGCCGAATCGAATCGACATCAATCATAACGAATGCGGTTTATGACGAACACTTCCTTTTATAGCTTTCTTATGTTTAATAACACATGGAAATAAATTGTTGTATAACTTAAATATATAAGTAATTGCCCCTGGGTTGTTAAAATGATGTTAAATGTAACTAACCCTCTATATCTTTAGCCATTTTGTTTTTAAGTATATATTTATCTTTAGTTCGTATATAAACTCAATTTCGGTTGAGGTTAAAATTTCTCCACCAGTAAAGCATATTTTTTGAACTTCTGAACTTTTTTCTAAAATAATGAATACGTAACAAGCAAGCGATTTATTTTATATTGTTCTGCCTGTATACAGCATTTGTCATGGTGATTAAACGATATATAAGTTTATGTGTACAGTACTAGCGCCGAATTGCAAAAATGTTACGAAAACTTCTTCACGAAAATATATACATACCTGCTAACTTTCATGGTGAACGGTTAAACGATTTTGAAGTCTATGATAATGTCAAACAGATTTACTATCGTTCATTTTTATGTAAAATATGTTTTTGATTTAAAATATTTAAGAGGTTGAAAGATTTATTGATTAGAAATCTTTATTTCTCATTAAGAATAGAAATTCACTTACATGAGAAAACAAATAAACGATTCACTGAATGCGAGTATTTACAAGTTACATATTATATACACGTAATACATAACATGTGGGTACTATACAAAAATAATTCAAATTCAAAATTAAAAGCGACAAACAATTGAAAAATCTCTTTTTTTCTCCCTTTTCTGGCGTGTATCTACGCTATTTGAACGCAAATTATTCTGTCAATGTCACGTATAAAGAAACAATACCGAACAAAAGCATTAAACGATTCAAAATTTGAAACCGAATAATCTCATATCATATGTGTTTTTTATCTATTTCATGTGAAATTGGCAGAATATTTTGCACTGAAATAGCGTAAACCAGAAAAGAGAAAAAAAATACCGAACAAAGAGTAAAACAGTCTTGGAATTGACAAATGACATTTGAGTAATTTTTTTGAATGTTGTTATGATTCTTTTACATCTCTTGGTAATTTATTATATAATTTAAGCTATATAATTATTCGTCCTAGGTTAACATTCAGTCCCAGAATGGCTTCACACCCTTATACATGGCAGCTCAGGAGAACCATGATGGAGTCGTCAGGTTTCTTCTCTCAAATGGAGCTAATCAAAGCTTGGCTACCGAGGTATTTATTAAGTATTGTTTTCAACATTACATTTATTATTGTATACTCGTGGTTTATTGTATAACCTTGAACAATCTATTGGCGCACCTTGGGATTAAGACCAGGTCGTTTGCCGCGACGGCAAATGGCATGACGTCATGAACCCTCGCCGCCGCTCTCCATTTCCTTAATCATGCGTTATGCGTATATTACATACTTCGTTCTGTGTATATGATTATAATATATTTTAGAAAAATATATTAATTTTAGTTACGAAATATGTGTACAATTCACATATTTCGTAAAATATGTATTGTATATTTTTTCACATTCGCCAGGGAAACCGTTACGACCATATATTTTACTTTGTTTATATAATGATAAAATATTAAGCAATTGTGTGTTTGTTGTAAGTGAGATTTTCCAATGTTCTTTAGGACGGTTTCACGCCCCTCGCTGTGGCCATGCAACAAGGTCACGAGAAGGTTGTCGCTGTTCTATTAGAAGCAGACACTCGAGGCAGGGTCCGCCTGCCAGCTTTGCACATTGCAGCGAAGAAAGACGATGTGAAAGCCGCTAACTTATTACTTGAGGTAATGTTAAAATATAAGCCATAATGAATTATCAAAGATAATACCTGAACTACTTTCAAAATTCACACTGATTTTATTTGAACCATGTCGAATTACTCATATAATATTAACTCAAAAATTCAGCGAAATATTTAATATAATGCAAATAAAATAGGCGAAAGTTTAAAAAAACAAGGTTCTAATATTTTTTTCTCAGAATGAACATAACCCTGATGTGACTTCAAAGTCCGGCTTCACTCCGCTGCACATTGCAGCTCACTATGGCAACGAATCAGTTGCTCGATTGCTATTGGCTAAAGGTGCTGACGTCAATTGCGCCGCCAAACATAACATTTGCCCTCTACATGTTGCTGCTAAATGGGGTATGTTAAAATACCATACATACTCATTTCTTTAATACCTTAACACACTTTTGAATGTATAGGAAAAGAAAACAACTATACGATATCAGACATAATATTCATTTGTTATTTTGTTTCATTTTTTGTTTAGACGTCTCAGTTTGAGTGAAAGAGCAAAATGAATGAAAAACGAACCACCCGCTTCTACCTCAACTACATAAAATTAATATAAAAATAATATCTATAGAAAATATATTTTCAAATATCGAATACAATACATTTTATAATTTAACCAATTTAATTTCGTAGTAATACCAACTCTGGTCAGTAAAAGTTATCAAGTATAGCTATCAAGCAATTCTTAGTAGTATTAGAAAATAGGCAATATTACTCAAATGTAATTGTAGTACCGAAAGCTAGTAAAGCCGATTCTATGCTTTCGATCCGATCTTCCTTCAGACGTAACGGACTATAAGAATGGGGGAGAAGAGATACATTATGTTTGCGCAGCAAATGTGCATTATAATTCCTACTCAGGTGGCTAGTATCTATTGAATGATGATAATTAGTACCAATAAATCGATCAGAAGAATTCATTTTATCTATTATTTGAAACAGGTAAAGAAAATATGGTAGCTCTTCTCTGCGATAGTGGAGCTAACGTAGAAGCACGAACTAGGGACGGTCTCACTCCATTGCATTGCGCAGCTCGGTCTGGTCACGAGCGTGTGGTTGAGGCTTTACTGGATAGAGGTGCACCTATTACTAGTAAAAGCAAGGTTAGTAAAAGTAATCATTATTAATTTGCAGGTTTTAGTGTAACTCAGGAAACCAATCCCGTTTAAGAATGATGTTTTATTTGTTGTACTCTGATCTGAAGCTACGAATTTTCAACTTATACAATTTATAGCTTAACTTTTTGTATAACTAATAATAATATATTTTATTCAAAAGAAAACAAAATCTAATGATGTATTATCATAATCTTATGGAAAACATATTTCTATAATTGATATGATCATTAATATTATATTGTACTGAGGTTTGTCGTAACACAGTAACAAATAAAGTATACGATATATTTCGTTATATAACATATTACGAGGTGAACATATAAATTAATACTAAATCGTAAATTACGAATGATATAATGGAAAATGCCAATTAATAACGCCAATAAACAAATGCAAAGCATAATTCTCGCTGATAAATTGTAACGATCTCTCTTAGCTGCTACAAGTAATAAGAAATTTTAAGCAAGTGTAAAAAAAATCAAAAACATGATTTATTGAAGACGCTGTAAAAAATATCTTATTAAGATATAGGAATATTCGTCACGTTTCGAGAAAATTACGCTTGTCGTCCTGAATGATGGAGCAGGCGTGTCGAGGGTAACTCGATGAATAACGTTCGTGATATCAAATAGTTGATAATGATAACAGTCACTCTTAAATACTATGTAGTAGTATAAGGTTAATTACCAATAATACATTTGTGCGTTATATAAATATTAAATTATATTTTTAGAACGGCCTAGCACCCCTCCACATGGCAGCCCAAGGAGATCATTCCGAGGCCGCTCGTGTGCTGCTCTCCCGTAGAGCTCCCGTCGATGACGTCACCGTGGACTACTTAACCGCCCTCCATGTGGCTGCTCATTGTGGACACGCTAAAGTTGCTAAACTGCTCTTGGATAGGTAAGTTTTATTAGTCATCATTTAGCATTTGATTGTAAGGTATACCAATATGAATATTCTCAAATTGTTTATTCGTGTAATCACAAGACAATTTTTATCGTAAATAACCTACCAAATCAAATATTAAATTTAGGAAAATAACGAAACATTTTAATAATAATTTCATCTTAATTTTGTGGAAATATTTAACGAATTCTGTGATTATAATATAACGATATTGTTAATACTGTTTAAACTTTTGGGAGGTATGTAAATTCCTTTTGCAATTTATTTAAATAACCATCTTTACAACAGAAATGCTGATGCTAACGCACGTGCCTTGAACGGCTTCACACCGCTTCACATCGCCTGCAAAAAGAATAGGATCAAGGTTGTGGAACTACTCCTGAAATATGGAGCAAGTAAGTTCATTACGATTATTGCCATCAAAATCAATTTATTATAATTTGTATGATATTTAATTTACTTAGTTATTAATATTATTTTGACAATTTTGTTCAAACAGGTATCCAAGCAACAACAGAGTCTGGGCTGACTCCACTTCATGTTGCATCCTTTATGGGTTGCATGAATATCGTAATATATCTGCTGCAGCATGAGGCCAATCCTGACGTGCCAACTGTTAGAGGAGAGACTCCCTTACACTTAGCAGCTAGAGCTAACCAGGTAAAAATTTCAATCATATATAAAATTTTAAATTAAGTTATCGTATGACACTTAATACATTTTATTTTATTTATTTATTTAACAATACGAACAATCAAATAACTATTAAATTATGGCGCTACAAAATCCACGACAGTTTATCTTGAGTGCCTTTCCTTTTCCTTTATGGATTTACATACAATATACGCTATAATTGTTTTAAATAATACATCTTCAACTTATACTTAATATTCTTATTAGCTATTTCTCGTCATGTTCTGTTTTCTAAGCTATTTATTATGCAATTTTAGCCATGTGTTCATATGGTTTGTGTTTATACTTTATCTCGTGTTGGTGAAGATAAACGTCGTGAGGGAAACCACCTTTTTTCCGATAGATTTCTGTCAAGTATGTATCCCAAACCCAGGTGGTGAAACAAGCTCCAATATACAAATATATATTTTTGAATTGTAAAATTAAAACCCTTATATAAATAACAGACGGACATCATACGCATCTTACTTCGTAACGGCGCAGCGGTTGAAGCAAAAGCCAGGGAACGACAAACACCGCTGCACATTGCATCTAGGCTCGGCAATGTTGATATTGCTGTATTGTTGCTGCAACATGGCGCTGACGTGCGGGCGATGACTGCTGACCATTACAATGCATTACATATAGCTGCTAAACAGCATAATCATGACGTAAGTGAATCAGAAATTCTATATGTACTTAAGAGAATTATGAAATTATGATTTAAAAGCTGTTTTAATATTTTTAATTAAATTAAATGTAATTCAATTCTTAATAGCTATGTAGTGAAAGCTATGTAGCTATGAATAAAGACTAACATTATTAAGAGTACAAATTATTAAGAGTGCGTGATAAGATCCTTCTATTGTGCAAAATTTCGTATTATTTCCAACAAATATTATTTTTTAATTTATCCATAGGTTGCAGCTGCTCTTATCGACCATAATGCTCCCTTAACTGCAACTACTAAAAAAGGATTTACGGCTCTCCATCTCGCAGCTAAATACGGAAATCTTAAGGTAAAGATACAAAATTAAAAAGTATTAAAAAACTAACGATAAATAAAAACAAATCTTCTTATATAATTTTTATTCGACACGTTTATCTAAGAAATTATATACGTATGCTCGAAATATATGTACAAGCGTACCAAATAATAGAAAAAATTGGTATATAGGTGGCGAACTTGCTCCTTTCTCATGGAGCATCACCAGATCAGGCTGGTAAGAATGGTATGACTCCACTTCACATCGCCGCTCAATACGATCAGCAAGCCGTCGCCAACACACTACTCGAAAAGGGAGCTGATGCTAAGGTAACGTCTAAATTATATGAATGTTTTAAATAGTTTAGTAATTTTATGTTCTATTATATATAACTATCTAACACTTTGTTTAGGCGATCGCTAAGAATGGACATACTCCATTGCATATAGCAGCTCGCAAGAACCAGATGGAAACAGCGGCTACCTTGTTGGAATATGGAGCGTTGACTAACGCTGAATCGAAAGCCGGTTTCACACCATTGCATTTAGCAGCTCAACAGGTCAGTTTCACATTGTATTTGAATAAGACTCCAGAAAATTTGTGGTGAAATCTTAAATTAGAGTTTTAAATACTTCTGACCCATTGTGCTGTACGGTACCCAGGGTCATACAGAAATGTGTTCCCTGCTCCTCGAGCATGGAGCGGAAGTAGACCAACAAGCTAAGAATGGTCTCGCAGCTCTACACCTTGCTGCTCAAGAGGATCGCGTTCCAGTGGCTCAGCTGTTGGTGAAGAATGGTGCTGAGGTAATTGATGCGATGTATTGAATTTTACGAGATTTTAAAGCCGGAGCTTTGGAGAGATTTTTGGAGCCGAGATGGCCAAGTGGTAAGAACGCGTGAATCTTAACCGATGATCGTGGGTTCAAACCCGGGCAAGCATCACTGAATTTTCACTTGCTTAATTTGTGATTATAATTCATCTCGTGCTTTGCGGTGAAGGAAAACATCGTGAGGAAACCGCAACGTGCATATGTCTAATTTCACTGAAATTCTGCCACATGTGTATTCCACCAACCCACATTGGAGCAGCTTGGTGGAATAAGCTCCAAACCTTCTCCTCAAAAAAGGGAGAGGAGGCCTTTAGCCCAGCAGTGAGACATTCACAGGCTGTTACGGTTACGGTTACGGAACAACTTATATAATTAATTATAATTTATAGAAATAGAATAAAAGAAAAATTCTTGTCAGTTTTATTTATCTGAAAATATAATTAAGAAATAGAATTAGGTATTAATTTATTTTACACATTTTATAATTGTTTGCTTTCGTTTGGTGTACATTAAACTTTTGAGTAATTTTGAAAAATTTGTTGTTATGAACAAATAAAAAACTACTCTTTGTCCTTTTCCAAGATATAATACGATATAATGGAGTAACATACTGGAAGTATGAAGAAGTATAGTACAACTTAAAAGAAATAGATTATGATCGCAATAAAATGCAATTATAACAAAAGTAATTACAAAAAATACTAGTAAGATACTCGGTTTCTCGTTGAATTTTTCTCATGTAATGTAATGTATTCTTAATGTAATGTATTTCTAGGCTAAAGCAAGCCGTTTATTGTTCAGGTGGATATTTGCACTAAGGGCGGCTACACTCCGCTTCATATCGCTAGTCATTACGGCCAGGCCAACATGGTGAGATACTTGCTGGAGAACGATGCATCTGTGAAGGCACAGACCACTCACGGGTAATATAATCAAATTCACTTATATCTAAATATCTCTATTAAATGTAATACGTGTAAGCTTTCTGTGAATAAATAAAATAAAAAATATTATTATTATTATATTCGAAATAATCTCATTTTTATTTCATGCTTCGAATTGTAAAACTATGTAATTAATGTTTAATTTGGAAATACTATCATACTAGTTATAATGTTTTCTTTACTTGGTTTGTTATATAAATTGCAAAACAATTGAGACATGATAACTATATATTTTAAATCAATTCTTTTGTCTCACCAGATATACTGCGTTGCATCACGCAGCTCAACAAGGACATATCAATATTGTGAACATACTTCTGGAGCACAAGGCTGATGCTAATGCAACTACCATCGTAAGTCTTCTGAGAAAATTTTTCTATTGGACATTTTTATGCTCTTGTCTTAAAGAAAATTACATTGCAGCTGAATTCTATTAGAATAGCAGTATTCCTTAAGGCACTAACAAATTATTCACCATTCAACAATTATTTTTTGTTTATATGGAATATTAATTGTTGCTATTTGGTTATTTGAGCAAAATTTTATAGAAAACATTTCACCTTCATTACATATGTGTAACTGAATTAAACTATAAATTCAGAATGGCCAAACACCACTGGACATAGCTTCAAAGCTGGGCTACGTTACGGTCATGGAAACCCTCAAGGAGGTATCAGAACCTTCACATGCTCCAGCTTCCCAAGATAAATACAAAGTCGTGGCTCCTGAAACCATGCTGGAGACCTTTATGTCGGATTCAGAAGAGGAAGGAGGTAAGATAATTGGAATAAAAATGCAGGAAATATAGAATAATTTGTCTAATATATAAATTTATATTATTCGAAATTTTATTTATTATCTGGATCAATATTTGTTTTATTTACTGACACAAAGATTGGTAATCACACACAGTATTAACTATTGGACTGCTGTGTGCTTATTCTTTTTGTGGATAAAGTACTAAGTGGCGTAACTAAATTATGGCAAAAATATTTTAATATGATAAACTTCTAGGTGAAGACGCTATCCTCAATGATCAGCCATACCGTTACCTGACAGCTGATGATATGAAGTCTTTAGGAGACGATTCGCTTCCTATCGACGTCACGAAAGACGAAAGAACTGAATCGGCTATGAGTCACAAAAATATTATGGAAATTTCTCAAGGTATAAAGGAAATAAATTATTAATTTGTAATATACATATTATACATAATAAATTCTTAATTAATTTTATTTTTAACACAAATTTACTTTTAATAGAAGGATGTACTTAGAAATCTTAACAGAAGATCGCGTTTTAATTTGACCAAAGAGTTTTAATGTATAAATTTTGTTTATAATATATCTCAGTGTTGAAGGAAAACATCGGAATAATTTATGAATCAGATGAAAATCTATCATATTTGCTATTATCACTCAACACACATCACAGGTATTGGAGCAGTGGTGGAATATATTCTAAATCTAATCAATACATTATTACCGTTACTTTTAACAGGATCAGTGAACGGCATGCCATATCAACCTCAACAAGAAGTTGTCGTGAAAAGCATCAGTCGCTACAGCACCGCGCAAGCTCCAGAGGGTTATTGCTACAATGTTGATCCTACCCAACCCAAGTCAGTACGATTTATCAAGTTTAAAAAAAAACAATTTTTTTGGTTTAATTCAGATTTTAACTGTATTTACTAAATATAAAATAGGTATAATAAATACCACATAATAAATGTCACAAAGTATTTAAATACTGAAAAAAATATAATGTACTTATTTCAGATTGATAATAATTATACATTGATTGTTGCGCATGCAATTCTGGATTATGGCCAACAGGAAAAAACTTCAATGGAAAAAGTGAGTCATTATTCAGTATTTTAACAAAAGTGTAATTTTCAAAAAGGCATTGGACCTTAGTGCAATGTAATTTTTTGTGTTTCTGTTTTGAAATTAATATACGTCACTTCTATCCACTCGAGATTGCCAAGATTAACATTTTTTTAACGATTACTAAATAATATATTTTCATAATGATTTATGAGTGTACCATTTCATTTTATATGATGAATGCCACCAGTTTCCTGGTGTCATTCCTGGTGGACGCTCGCGGTGGCGCGCTGCGTGGATGTCGCGGCGGTGGCGTGCGTGTCATCGTCCCACCATTGTCCGCTCAGCAACCTACGAGGATTACTTGCAGGTCGGTTTGGTTACATACACTATTTTCCTTCAACTCCATACAACTGTAACTTATACGGTATTATATTATAAAATTGAAGAGCTGAAACGATCAACCAAGTGTATAATATTATGTTTTTAGCGTTGTATATTATGTTTTCAGAAACCATATAACCCCGTAATTCCTGATAAATATTCTTTACAAATTGTTTCAGATACTTGAAACCGTCCCGTATTAACCACATGCCACCATTAATGGAAGGAGAGGCTCTCGCTTCCAGGGTACTGGAGATGGGTCCCGTGTCTGCAAAGTTCTTAGGGTAATTTTTTTTTTATCAAAGCGTGCTAATATATTAATCAATAATCCTTTTTTTTGTACTTCACTTCATTGGAGTGATTTAGAGTCATTATTCATGGTCATATAACTTTTTCAAAAGTTAATATTTTTTCTCTAAAATAAAAATAAAACAATTAATTTTGCTCACACAGTTTTCTAGAAAGTTTAACAAAAAAACTAATTTTGCCAGACCGGTTATCCTGGAAGTACCTCATTACGCCTCTCTGAGAGGCAAAGAACGTGAGATTGTTATTCTCCGGTCCGATAATGGCACCAGCTGGAGAGAGCATAACGCTGATGCAACTGATGATGTCGTCCAGGACATTTTACACGAGACCCTGGAGATTGAAGGTATTGTTAATAATCAAACAAAAAGTATTGATTGAACAAGCAGATAAACAAGTACACTACTAGAATATATCTGACGTATTCCATTTACATATATTTATAGAACTATAAAAACTATAAGATATTGTTTTGTGAATTCAATCTTACAATAAGATATATTTCTCAAAATGTTATATTCCGAAACAGCCTGTGAATGTCCCACTGCTGGGCTAAAGGCCTCCTCTCCTCTTTTTGAGGAGAAGGTTTTTTTTTTTTTTTTTGTTATATGTCGTACATAACTGAATTATTAACAGTGTTAAATCTAGTTTGAAATTTTGCCAATGCTAGTTACAGCGGCTATAACAAATATAACTTTATCAGAAACAAATGACGATGAAAAAGGCTGGGACGCTCCTCGCGTCACGCGCATCCTCACACACGACTTCCCTCAATACTTCGCGGTGATTTCCCGCATCCGGCAGGAAGTACATGCCATAGGACCTGAAGGTAATAAATTCCTGTAATTTATTGCTCTGGATAATTTGTCTATTAAATAATGCTTAAAATATAACGTCATCGATTTAACACCACCCACTAAAATGAATAAATATAAAAAAAGTTTCCTTATAAATCTAAATATATACATAACTATACAGAATGACATAATTAGCATAAATCTTTGAATTTTTTTTAATTATATATATTGACTTTATTAGTAGATTTGATTATTTTTGCGTCGCTGATGTGAACTAAATCTTATTTTATCTTATTTTTCCTTACTAGGTGGCATGGTCTCTAGTTCCGTCGTTCCTCAAGTCCAGGCCGTATTTCCGCAAGGAGCCCTCACCAAGAAGATCAAAGTGGGCCTCCAGGTAAACCTTTTCAAACCACGTAAGGGTGTTAAGGATTTGAACTTAAAAAAAATAACCGTTAACAACGTGTCAAAGAAGAAACGGTTCTCCTTAATTTGGTAGTGTAATGATTTGATTTATATAGAGTTATTCATAAGATAATAATATTAATAAAAATCAGTATTTTACACAGTGATGTTGTATACAATAATAATTATTTTCGACTTAGTCGGTATAATAAACAAAGCTTATGAATTGTAACGAAGTAATTAGATAAGTTTATTATTAGCCATTATTATATAATAACCTTGAAGCCTTATTATATATATACCTGTATAATATATATATATATATATATATATATATATACCTGTATAATATCTATATAAACATATAAATGTTTATATAGATATTATACAGGCTTCAAGGCTTTGATTTATGACTTAACAGGTAATTTAAATATTATTTTATTTTCGTTAAAATCGATGAAACTATTATTTTTTTTAGATCGTATGGGAAAAACATATTAGTCTAAATTTACTTTGATGTACTTAAGTCATTTTAAAAATAAATCAATATTAACGATTCTAAAAAATGTCCGTGTGTGAAGGATAGGCGTTATAATAAATATTATGAAGAAATGGATTCCTCCTCTGCTGCAAGTCACAGGTGTAATTCGGAGGATGTTTTCGACATAACTTCTTAAGAAGTATTTTATATTCTTCGATTCCGATTGGTATTAATAAACATGAACTAGGTAACTCTCACAGAGTTCAAATTTCAAAACTTCTGATAATACTAAATTGATCATCCAACATTAGAACCGGTGGTTATCTCAAGGTCAAAGTTTGTCTTATTTCGTTGACGCCAAACGAATGTGAACCGCTTAGTAAATCTGAAAAACTGGCGTTCCACTTTTAGATTTTATAGCTTCTATTTAAAACACTATCTATTTTACATAGATAGAAAAAATTGAAATAACAAAATAAGTGTTCGAAATTCCAAATATTAATATCAGTTTTCATGTTGGAAAATCAATCCGAGATTACATTACAAGTAAGGTTTTAAATCTGTTTTCACAAAAGTTCTGACTTTATAAGTCCATAAGAAAATCAAAAGGAATTCAATAAAATTGTTTGAAAATAATAGAGTTTGTGTAGTAGGTGTTGTATGCACTTCATTGCCAAAATTGTGTTCTCTATTTACGAATCAAAATACGATTACAGTAGTACAAATGACGATGCCAAATTTTTTTTATATGAATTTAGTTTTTGACACTTACGATAAAATAGCTCACTTTATTTTAATATATATTGTTTTATATAAGACAGACGATTATTTACATATTATACATAATTGTAGCTAATATTAAATTTTCTGAACATTATTTTGCTATTTTAGATGTGCGGGATTGTTTGTCCCTAGAAATAATACACAAAAACGTTGATTATATTCTTGATATATAAATAAAGATTATAAAAACAGACAAAACATTTTAATTTGGAGGATCGAAAGGAAATCAAAATTTACAGGAATAAATTCAAAGTTTTTTCTGTGAGTTAATTATTTTTAAGTTGCCAGAGGAATTGCAAATACTTATCAAATTATTTTTATATATAAGTATATAAGTAAATGATTCAAATAACAGAATAATTATTTAATTTAAGAAAATATCAAGAATAGAATCTTCGAAAGCTCATTTTAAGGTCATTTTAACAATTGAATATTCAACTAGATTTCAGGATCAATTTTAATACTAGATTATAGAATGTAGATTTTTTACGTTCATACTAAAATAAGGTCTTTTAAAAAGTATTTCATGATATACCACATATCACAAAGTTACCAAGAAGTTACCGTAAGTTAAGTGAAAGCGTTACTCCTTATACTAATGTTATACCCAATAAATTTAGTAGTCACTTAAAATATGTAGATGAAAGAAAATAAATAAAAAAAATTAAAGTCAATTGTTTGTTTTCAATTTAAATAAGCGTTGTTGAATATGAAATGAAATCACTTGAAACTCACACTGCGTGTTTGATGATGAAATAAATGCATCAATTGTTCTCTTATTGGTCTTTAGGTTAGAATAGCATGTAATATTGACATAAGTTTGAATGTAGATTACATAAGAACTCTATTTAGTTATATATTATTTATATAGAATAATATAATATTATTGTGTGCTCAATTATATGGAGTGACGTTGTTAAAATATATGTATGTTTAAGGAATTGCTAAATTTATTGGGTAATGTCCGTTATACGCTTAAGTTATTTCTTAATAATGTTATGCGATTGTGAACTTTATTTCCTAAAGACCAAACGTGAGATTTGCATGATTTATTTTGTTTGCAATATTATTTTTAATGTTCGAGCTTTAGAGTTAATGTTTTTTGCATTTTGATTTTGATGCGCATGTGTGAGATGTCAATTAAATGTTGTTTATGGTTCCTGTGCTTTCCCCGTGGTTTCATATATTCATTATCGCTTATTTATTGCACCATTTTTTCACTTATTTCTGTTATCGAACACCATTTCAAATTGTGAGCTTTAAATGTATGATGAAAAAAAGCGAAATTCTGGGTGAGTAAGTTTATTTTACTTTTGTTTATCGGTATATCGATCGTTTGGTCTTTAGCTAAAATGATTTTGAATGTTATATAATCCATAGATTTCATGAATATAAATTTTACAGGCTCAGATAATTGATTCGGAACTGACAGCGAAACTCCTAGGCCGTGGTGTTGCGGTATCACCAGTTGTCACGGTTGAACCCAGACGAAGAAAATTCCATAAAGCCATAACCCTCAGCATGCCAGCTCCTCGTCCCCACACACAGGGGATGACGAACCAGTACAGCACCTCATCAGCCCCAACCCTTAGACTCCTATGTTCCATATCAGGTAAGATTATGATATTTCCGCTTAATATTATTATTAGTTAATGGAAACGAACATTCTAGAATTTTTTATTGAATTTCGAACGAAAAAAAAAATCCTAAAAAGTTTCCAATAACCAATATAGTTTTGTGACGTGTTGCAATGGAGTATGGCTTATTCAATTAGCTAAATAAAATGAAAATATTCATAAAAAAAGCTTCGCCACTGTTAAGGTAAGTAAGGCTATTGGAATTCGCTCAGTACAAATAATGCTTGGAATTATCTTAACCAATATTCCATTACAACACAATAATGGAGTAGAAACCATTAGAGAATTCATAAAAAAAACGTTATATGTAAACTGGCTAGTTAAATTTACATGAGATCAGTAGATAGTACATAACATTACAAAGTTCCATAGATTTTAATAAATTAAAATTCATAGAACAATTAGTTAATTTATTAATCATAGTTCTTCTGTCGCATTAATTATTCAAGTAAAAAACGTAGAATAAAAATTGATATTTTATTAGATAAAAATATTATCCCAAAATTCTAGACAGAGGGGGTAAGCATGTTGATCGAAAAATCTATTTAGTTAATAGCTTTATTTTTCTATTTAACTCTACAAAATAATAACAAAAATGACATTCATATTAGGCAGGGTAACATTAGTTTATTACATATATCATTATCAAATGGCGCTTATAGCAAATACACAGAGCAGCTAAAGGGACATTTCCCTATGTGTGCGTTTTGTGCGTGTCTACATTGTCTTTGTTCTCGTGTGTTTGTGTGTGTTGCACGCTCACCGTGTACGGCGTTAAATAATACGCTGCCCGTCTTATCAACGCGCATCAACAGGGGTATTTCGCAAAAGATCTCTCGAAGGTAAAATAATAACTAGACTTTACAAATAACAATAAAAATAAATAACGTCGGTTAATTTTCACGTTACGTTATTATGATTTGTCCTTTGAATTTTTTGACTTTCTTTCATCCATTAATCACGATGTCAGCGTCTATACAATGATATGTTAGATATAGAGTATAGATGCTGATATAATTTTTAATTTTTCCCTCTGTCACTTTGAATGCTTTACCATTTCTTGCTTTACATACATTCTACCTCTTTGCACGGGCTGAAAGTGTTTGCTTTCTTATATCACTCACACTGTATCATATACAATTAATCTTGGGATAACGAGAATATGCACTGCTGTTTATATATAAACATCACCGAATAACAGTATATAGTATGGAATTTATTATTCAGGATTAATAGTAATTTCGTACACGGCACATTTTGAGAAGTCAGCACAAGTGAAACGGTTTTATCAATAAGTATGATAGGATAGATTCCATCAAGGAACCGTACACCATCTCACATATCATATATCCGCGCCAGTGATCCCAATGTTATGTTTATTTGCTTCAACTGGTCAAATTTTTTTCCAAAACGGCCTATCAGTTTCATTTACTTTTTCATCTATTCTATTGTTTTTTTCAATCACGTTTATTTTTCACCTCACTCTTCAGGATATTTCTTTTGTTTTAGTTTTTCGGTTGTTTTCAGTGATTGTCCTTCGAGAGATCTGTTTTCCGCAAAATCAGACCAAAATTTGTAGAATTCGTCAATCAATTTATTACATTGTATCATTGTTTTTTGAATACAGCACTATGCTTAAGTATTTGATAAATGTTTTACAAAGAGTGTCACATTTTAAATCACTTTTTCATTAAATTAAGTCGAACACGGTACGTTATATTTATTATTTCTTATAGTATGTTGTCCTGCTTGATGTGTGTTTGCTATAGGCCGTTTTGGAACCATTTTATTTATTTATTTATTCTTTATAAACCTATCTTATCCAAGTAACATTGCTAACAAATACAATTGTACGAGTAATTCAATTGAATATTACATTTTATTTTCTTACAGTACATTTTCCTAACCTGTTAATATTAGTTAGTAGAAATGTAAGATGGAGCGATGTAACGTAATAAATATATCTAGTATTAAATGCTTATTGCATGCTAAGTGGATAAAGTTAAGTGGCAGCTGAAAAATGGCGTTGTAACAGCTTTACTGCCTTCGTAGCTTGATATCGAGAATCTTGTAATTTATAGTTATTTATGTAATACTTTCGAATATTACATTTATTATTTATTTTGAACAGGAGGAACTAATCGAGCTCACTGGGAAGACGTTACGGAAAATACACCGTTGACTTTTGTTAACGATTGTGTTTCGTTCACAACAACCGTGTCGGCTCGCTACTGGCTCATCGATTGTCGACATGTGGAGGACGCTACTAAAATGGCTACTGAGTTATACAGGTACAAATATTAAGTATATTTATACGTACTAAAAGCCAAAACGGACAAAGTTTAATTAAATAATGTTACTGATTTCATAAAATTAACTGTCATATAATTAATATGGTTGTTGGTATACTTTGTGTTGAGGCTTGATGACCCATAGGTTAGAAGCCGTGAAACCAATGATTTCGAGTTCATACCCGGGTGCTGAATTTTCATTTGCTTAATTTAATAATGAAGTAAATCATCATGAGAAAACCTCCATGTGACGGATGAAAATCTGTGCCGTGTATCCACCAATCCTTATTGGATCGGCGTCGTGGTGTAGGCTCTAAAATCTTCTTCTCAAAAGGGAGTCGAGAGCTTCGCCCAGCAGTGGGACATTTACAAGCTGTTACTTTTTTATATTTTGTTTTAGGGAAGCTATCCATGTACCATTTATGGCACGTATTGTGGTTTATGCAAAGCGTACTGATGAGTGTCAAGCTCAATTACGTATGTTCTGTGTCACTGATGATAAAGAAGACAAGGCATTGGAAAGAATCGAACGTTTCATACAAGTAGCTAAGAGTCGAGATGTTGAGGTGAGATTCACATTAGATTGACTTTAAAAAATAAGTAATGTGGTTTTTCATAGTGAGATATAACATTTATATAAGATATAACTAACGAAATTTTACTAGGAATTTGAAGTTTTTTGGTATTTATTCTAATTCTACCTTATTTATTTCTGTCAAATTATTTTCTTTGTAATATTTTTTACGACTTTTTGACGACACAAGACGATATCATTGAATGATTACTAATAATCTATGTAGGTCCACGAAGGAAAACCTGTATATCTGGAGTTTGGTGGAAATTTAGTGCCAGTGGCGAAATCTGGCGAACAGTTATCGATACCTTTCCGAGCGTTCCGCGAGAACAGAGTCGCTTTCCCAGTGATGATCAAAACACAAGACTTAGAACCAATGTGCCGATGCCAATTCATGAGAGATCCTAAAGTTCCAAAGGGAGAACCTTCACCCACACCGGTAAATATTAATCTTGAACAAATTCTGAAATATGGACTGAAATATTCTAATCATTTTCAATTATTGTTTTCGTTTCTAAGATTGCCGTACTCAACATAATGGTACCAGACGATTTACTGGTAGAAAGAACATCTCCAATACCAGCGGATATGGTGCCGCGAAGAACCGAAGAACAGGAATTGATTTGGCGACAACGGCTTAGTGATCCAAGGTACAATATTTTAAATGTTCAAGCGTACAATTTATTTTAATAAGAAAATGTTCTTTGCGATATTCAATGACATATTGAAGACCTACCAATAAATATAGGACAGTAAGTAAATAAACAAATAGAGAGGTATGTAAGTGTATCCACTGCGCAAGGTTAAAATAAATGTAAAGGCAAGGTTAGTCGTAATGAGATTGGTCGATACCGTAACAGGATTAACCCGATTTACTCATCGGCTTGGAATTTCTAGACTGAAGTAAGTCCTGAATGAGTAGAACGCAATTAAGCGATGTTATTCTATTCTAGTGCTTGTCTGAGAAAACAGACGAGAAAAATAAAGTTTTAATATTACTTAATATACTTGATATTACATTAAATTGATAATATTATGGTTTTAGACTGGAAGATATTTGTATTTTGCTCGGTAAAGATTGGGTGGCTTTGGCTTATGAATTAGGAGTGAGTGTCGCAACTGTAAACCAGATACAAGCGAAGCGAATAACTGCAGCTGAGCAAGCTCAGTTAATGCTAAAACTTTGGAAGACTCAATCTGGCACTAAGGCACAAGGTAAATTGTTTTTTATTTGCTTGAGATTAGGTTAACCTAAATATAATTTTATGTTTCAAGTTGTTTTTTAACACTAATATCATTCATGCTTGTTTTATAAGCAAAATGTGTTTTGTTGGTGAAATATATTTAACTACAATAAACTGGATAAAAAACAAAGATATTTTACTTACATCCTAAATACTATGAATGATATAAATTTTAGATAATTCATTGGAACTTGCATTATGTCGTATCGGAAGGGACGATATTATTGCTCCACAATCGGAAATGACAAATGAAAGACGTATTCTAAGAAATATATACCAAGAGAGACAAGAGTCAGAGGAGATCGAAGCATATAAAGGTTTTGTAGAATAGTTCTTTATTTAATTTTAAAAATCCATTCTATATTATGTAAATATAATTTGAAGGTGACAACTTCAATTTATATTTTTTCATATTCTTAAATATTCCATTTATTTTTGGTATTAAGGTATTTTTTAATATTTTAATTATAAAAATAATTGAGGATAAAATGACAAAACATTAATAACTTCATAATATCAGTAGCTGAAGAGGACAATAAGCTGAAAGAGAATATTTATGATGATAATGAATTCGAAGAACGTACGCGTACAGACGATCTAGACCAAGACGAAGCTAAATATTCTCCAGAAGAAAAATCAGTTGTAGATAAAAGCGAAATGGATAGAACTCCTACACCAAGTGAAGAAAGCGAAGAAGACGAGGGTGCGTATTTAACCTTATTGGTAAATGAAAAAAAGCAACTTTGCATGACTTTTCATTTATCTGGTATTATATTATAGACGTAAAACGAAGCGTAGCCGAGAGAAAGGAGCAAATTACTAAGAAGCTAAGTTGCAGTAAAATTCCTTCGTCTAAGCAGAAAAAAGAGTTACGTGAGGAGATAATAGAGATAAAGACTCAAATAAAGCCAGACATAAAGAAATTTCAAGATATTGAACAACAAGTAATTCTATACATATGATATAATATATATGAAAATAAGCTATTCTTAGAACTTACTTATCATTTTTATTTTTTAGGTTAAAGCCGAGTCGAAAATAGAACAAACTCGCTTAAAAACTTCACCAGATAGCGTTGACGTTGAAGATGCTAAAGACGCACGGAGAGAGCAACAGGTTATTGATAAAAAAGATGAAGTAAAACAAGAAAGACCAATAGAACAATTTAGAAAATTCGATCCTTCTTCCCCCGCAAAACCTACACCAAAGCATCTACAACGACACATGCGTAACGAATCGATGAGATTTCCATCTGGTGATTTCTCTAATATTACTATTACTCCAAAGAAATCGATAACAACAGTAGAAACTCATCAAACGACAACTATAAAACAAAGTACTGAAATTAAAACAGACACATTCACTAAGGAACCTATCTCTCAAAAAGAAATTGTTAGTGCAAGAGTGGAAGAAAAATTAGACGATGGTGATAAGTCACCTGAATTAGTAACTGATGAAGGAAAGGATATTGCTGAAGCAACTCTTAAAGACAAAATCAATGCTTTTGAAACCAAAATATTGAAAGAGCCTATCGAAACACCTAAACAAGTTAAACTCACAAAAGAAGCTTTGAAAAGGCATACGCAAGAACAGGATCAGGGTTTGGAATATACACAGGCATTTGTGCGAGAACAGTCTAAGCAAATAACTAGTGAGAGTCAACAAATTTTAATTGAGACCGAGAAGCAAATTCAATCCGTTAAATCGGTAAAAGAGACGATACAACACTTTGATTCAAAAACTAAACATGATGAAAAGCCAAAACAGTTTCCAAAAGCTATGAGAACTGACTCCACTTTGGTACAAGTCTCATCTGAAGAGGATAGCGAATTCTTGAAAAAATCAACAGATTCAGAAACTGAAACAGAATCTCAGACTACAATAAAAATTGAGAAGGACAAAAAACATAAATTTGATATGACCAAACAGTCTTTCGAAAGAAAAATTGATGTTACAGACACTTTCAATTTAAAACTTAAAGAAGACGATGAAGACAAAAATGTCGATGATGATCTTGTTAAGCAAGACGATTTAGTGGATAGTACTGTAGAGCATAAAATTGAAAGAAAAGTTGATGAAGTAAAAATAAAAGTAAGCGAGGAAGAAACCACAGAAACATTAGAAGAAAAACATATTCCTGATGATAAATTTAAAGAAATGGTATATTTTTCCGCTTTTAAATTGTCAGTTTTAAACTTTAATAATATGTATAATTTCATAATACCTTAATTTCATTTTAGACTGAAACTCAACAGTCAATAGCTAGCACAAAATCTGACATTAGCAAATATACTAAAACTGATTCGATAGGATCTGATGTACAAGATGCTCTAAGCCGGAAAATATCCCAAGAGTCACCGTTACCATCTGGTATTGATAAAACTGACTCATTAGCTGACTTACAACAAAGCACAGAAAGAGATGTCAGCTTTGTGTCTCAAACTGAATCTAAGGTAACTCTACAAATACAGTTATAATTTTTTTTTTTAATTTTCACTTATTTATTCACGTCATATTATATTTTATATAAAAGGAAAACTTTGCTTATTAGTTAAATATTAATTTAGAAAAACAAAAATTGAATCAATTGACTTTTTTATTTACGTTTATTGGTTTTATATAAAGCTATTTCTTATGTATGTACCTCTTTATATATTTATTTGAAATATAAACGTAACGATCGGTAAACTCGATAAAAATCTAATACAACTGGCCTAGTTAAGAAAGTAACGTAATTTACAAGGCAAGATTAATACTCCTACTTAGTGGTTTTATAATCTTTATATTACATTACCCATCCAAGTAAAATATATGTTTTTCCAAATAAAAAACTCCAAGCTTCAAAGCTTATGGTCGATAATTTATATTATATAAGTTTAATTACATTAATTCCCGCCGTGATGTTATTTTGTGAATATATATATTTTTACAGATATATTCAAAAGACTCTAAACATAGAAGTGATTCATTAGATGAAGCTTCTCAATTTTCTGACTTAGAAGATCAAATTGGATTCAGTCCTGCACATAGATCAATTTTAGATAAACCTATAGATGAAGGCAGAATCTCTGAAACAGATGAAAAAATTATTACTATAACTGAGAAAAGTCGATATGACACTCTTCAATTTTTAAAATTAGAAAGTGAACATAGTGCTCAGGCGCTATCATCTATTCAAACATCCAAGGAATCTGAAAAGGTAGTGTACAAGCTATTTAGATGTACAAAAAATCTTTTTTAATATTATTTTATTTTATAAGATATAGTATGAACTTAAAATATATTTTCTTTTATTTTAGACATCCGTTAAGGAATCTCCAGTTATAAGTGCTAAAGCCCGACAATTTATAGAAACTGTCCCCGAAGATGATTCAGTCCAAGAGTGCTTTTTCTCAAAACGTATTTATTCTGATTCATTAGAGGATTCTGACCACACAGATTCTAGGCGTCATTCGGAAGCAGACTCATTAAAATCAGACCAATCTGATATAAAAGCTAAAATATCATCTTCTGATTTTGATGAGAGGGCAGAATATGAGGGAACTGCAGTGGAGGATTCTGGCAGTGGCTTTGGTGATGAAAAGTTCGAAGAAAGCATTGGTTTTACGTCAATTAAAATCGATTCTCAAGTTGTAGAATCACAGAAGCAAGATACTGATTCCACATCAACACAACCTGATGAAGCGGAAGTAATATTCAAAAAAGTTATACCAAAACGTCACTCCCGAGCTGAATCTATTTCAATCACAAAATTAAGCGATTTACCGGATATTAAAATTCCAGTAACAAAGCAAGAATTCCAGATGATTGTTACTGAAGCTGAAGAAATAGACAAATCATTTGAAAAAGATGAACAATCTGATAAAATTTCTTCTGAGAGTAGCAGAGAAATCGAAATATCTGATCGAAAATCATCTGAAGGTATTTCTGATAGGATAAGCTCTGAAGATGCAGTTACAGACAAAAAGAATTCTTCCGAAGAAGAACAAATTAAAGAAGATTTAGGATTGGAAAAGGAAAAAATAAAAGATGTAACCAAAAATGAAACTGAAATTTCTAAAGAATCGGACCGTGTTGACATAACAACGAAAGTAGAATCGTTAAATAAAGGTATACTTATGTTTCCTTAAGTTAATTGCAACAAATGAAAAGGAAACTAATAAATCGTATTTTTCTTATTTTCAAGCTGAGCCAGACAAACGCCAATCAGTAACATCAGTGGGTTCTGTAAGCGAGTTGCGATTAGATGAAAAACGCCTTTCCGATGCCCACAGTCTTACTGAATCCAGAGATTATACTTTTGAAGAATCTGAAGATGACATCGGAACTCAAGGTACTCACGTAGATATAATAAAAGAAAAGTTAGAAATTAAACAAGATATTGAGGGTAAAGTAAAATCGCCAGGTACGTACGGTATATAATTTATATATTAAATTTCATATATGTTATGTATTTTTTTATCTATTTTAAATGTATTTGCAGATAAAATAAGTGAACCATCAAAACTAGCAAAATTGGCCCATGGAGATTCATTAGATGATGTAGAAGGTTTTCCTGAAGACCATGTTGCTGATTACGTGCACAAACTTCCACATATTGCGGAAGTCAGGTATATTGTCAAAATTCATTAACTTACAATTAAATCAATAGTTCAGACAGTACAGTTTAGAATTTTAGTTATTATAATAGCAATTCTTCTTACAGTTCTTTGCCAGATAAACTAGTAACCCGTAATTTCTTGGAAAAAGAGCGTGAAGAACAAATAAAACGAGAAACTGTGATTAAAGTAGTTTCCGAGGAGTTTGAAAATTTTACAGATAATCAAGTTGATAAAATATGTGTAGATTCAAATGCAAAAGGTATTTCAAACTTAGAAAAATTAGAAATTGATACTATAAAACAAGAAGAAACGATTACAACAAGTACTGTAAATGTGATAGAAGCAACTGTACCTACTGTTTCAAAGGTTTCAAAGTCTCTCACGAAAGATACTGTTCCTCTATTAGGTAAATCAGGTGAAGCTGAAACAATATCGTCCACAACAGATTATAAGACAGGTGATTCAGGTGAAAGCATAACAGTTACAACCGTAAATGAGAATATTTATGGGCAAACAGGAGAAGAAATTGTAAGAACAACTGTTACTGAGACTACGGAATATCCTTCCGGCAGAGAAACTGTTTCCACAAAAGTCTCAGAAAGTATAAAGGGACAGAAACAACAAATTTTAAAATCTTTAGAAGATTCTATGATACCTTTAAGCGAAACAATACTAGGTCCAAAACCTGAAGAGTTGGTAACAAAAACAGATCTCGGGATTAAAGCAAACCTTTCAGAAGAAGATAAAGTTGTGACTACCAAAACAGAAACTAAAGTTGGTGACTTAGGTGAAGAAATATCCACAACTACAGTAACAGAACTTATGAAAAATGAAAAAGGTGATGAAATTTCTAAAACAACTGTAACGGAGACAACAACGTACTCTTCAGGGGAAGTCAAAACATCCACTAGAATTTCACAGTCTATTAAGTCTACAGGAGCCGATGAAAAAGATGAGGTAATTTCAGATTTAACTAAGCCAGAAGATACAAGTTTACCTCAAGATCAGAAAACTTCGATTAAAACTGAGACTAATGTTGGACCTGAAGGAGAAGAAATTACTACTGAGACTCAAACTGAAACTTTTAAACTACCAACAGATGAACAAGTCATAAAAACTACTGTTAAAGAAACTACTAAATATCCTTCTGGAAATATAACAATATCAAACAGAACATCAGAACGTGTTATATCATTTAAAGAGGAAACATATACAATATTACCGCAAGTTGCTGAGTCTGTCTTAGAAAGCACGATTCAAAATATGTTGGAAAAGTCTGATGATCTTTCTGATGACATGAACAAAACTTCGTCTACAGAAACCAAAACGGAAATAGGACCACAAGGAGAAGAAATAACAACAACAACAGTTACCGACACAACTGAAACTCCATCAGGAGACTTAAAAGTCAGAATTACTGTTACTGAAGTTACTAAACATCCATCTGGAGAAGAAACTATCTCCACTAAATTATCAGAATCAATAAAGTCTAAGGAAAGCCGTATTAGTTCTCTTGAAGAATCTAAAACAATATTTGATGAAAAAATCATTGAAAGCAAGTTTTCAGAACCGGAGATAAAAAAAGATAAAAAAGTGACTGTGGCATTAGATACTTCACATAAGCTTGTAATGGATGAATTATTAGCTCATGCAGCTGAATCTCAATTTAAAGTTAAAAAACATGACTTTGATGAAGTTTTAGCCAAAACGTCTTCAACGTCGTCTGAAAAAGATACTTTAACACATACATCTGACATCGAAAATGCTAAGATTAGTACTGAAACTACATCGAGCAAGATATCATTTGAAAATGACATAACTAAGCCTAGGGACCTCAATTTAAAGGAAACGCAAGAAATAACTAAGGAACAAGTAAAGCCAGTTATTGAAGATATAATACAGAAAGGTACCACAGTAGCTACAGCTCGAAGTCCTATACTAGAAAAGGATATAAAAACGATTAGCAAAGAAATACTTGACACAGAAAAAAGATCTTACGATGCTAAAGTACCTCAAAAAGAAGAACGTAGACATTCTTGCATTAGTCCAGCAATTTCACTTGAAAGAATAGCCGAATCAGATATAGAAGAAGATAGGTTAGATATTGAAGTCATTAAAATGCCTCCTAAAGATGATACAAATATTGAAATGAAGAAATCTGATTCGACGATGAAGCAAATGGCAGATAATATAGAAATAATTATTAAACAAGCTTCTGAAGACTTGGATATATCTGAAGAACTTGATGTTGAAAAAGAAGAAAAAAAAAAGCTACAAGAAGAGGTTTCGGTAGATTCAATTATTGAAGAAGCAGTTCACACAGTTGAAGGGTTTTTAGATGAAGCAAAAGATGTCAAACATGATGTTACTGACGCTAAGAAAGAAAAAATCTCGGAAGACACAATAGTGTCTAAGGAAAGACCTGGTTTAACTAAGTCACTTTCAAGAGACAGTGGGGAAACATTAATTATGCCAAAAAAAAAACATGCCAGGACATTCTCCGTTCAAAGTTCACCCGACGAAGTGGAGGAACAGATATATACAGATTCAGAGTCAGGTATGTTTGTTTATATATTACTGTACACAAAATACACATTCAGTAAATGCTACTGTACGTTTGTCAGTAACGATATATCATCGAATGCGTGTTATAAAAATATTGTAATTTTAATAGAAAGATCAACTGAAATTAAATCACTATTAGTAATTTAGGATCCAAACAAATACCAAAAATATTTAAAATTGTATTATTTATGTATGATTCATTTCGTATATGCACGAATACTATCAAAAATCATCACAATAAGTTTTTATTTATAAATCTATAACACTCAATTTAAATATTATTTTCTTAAGCAAACAAAAACACTATTAACGATTTAATGGTATATTACATTTAATAGTAATTAGTTAATGGACAGCATGCTTTGCAATACCCATGCAAATTTTATTTTAAATAGTTTTTTAGTAGTAGTAGTAGATGTTGTAGTTAATTCAGCCGCAACGAGTAATCACTATTTTAATATATGCTCGTTTTCAATTTCTCATATTATACTTAGACAATGCTCCAAACTAAGAGATACGTTAATCTGGTTTTACCACAATACTGTCCCCAACTCTATCTCTTAAGCTGGGTTGTTATAGTTTATTCGAATATGGCTTTCTAGTCAATACATAATACACTAGCCAATATATAAAGTAGATAGAACTTAACGCCATATCGCCTTAATTTTCTATGCCAGATGTAGATTCTATGTAGAATTGTAAGGATTCATTCAACCTTTGTGACTCAAGCTAATAAATGCTTAGCTTGAGTCATCTCAAATTGTATCTCATAAACATTCTGAGTATTAGAATTTATTATTAGAATTATCTCATATCAAGAATACGTCTCGTAAGGCCAGTGCAGCCGCTGAAGCTGCTCAAATACTCAAGCGCCGCAAATATTCACTTTTATGCAACGGTTATGAATTTGCGGGGCTGGGTTTTGAAACATTGGGTCCATGGTCGTCCGATACAAAAAGAATAATAAAAGATATTTCTAAGAAACTGGTCCACACTTCTGGTGACCCAAGAGCTGGCGCTTATTTAGCCCAAAGGCTGAGTCTAGCGGTGTAGAGAGGCAACAGTGCCAGCGTCTTGGGTACAATGCCACAGGCCAATCTTTTAGACGGCGTGTTTCTGCTTTAAATTTGTAATGTGTATTTTGTTCTTTTTATTTTAATTTTGTATTTAATAAAAATGTCTGTATATGATTAGAAACAAATTAAATCGAATAATTATATCAGCTCCTGATATATAATGAATGATATATAATGAAATGCTAAATATTATTTAATTTTATATTATATGGATCAGTAAATTTAATATCGATTATATGAAACAAGTTTTAATTAAATCACAGTATTAGAATGATAATTTGATAAAATCATACTTATTTCTCACCAAGATGATTGTTGTTGATGAACGTTGCGTTCCGTAAATTATATTATTTTACCCCCGCTTAAGTCATATTTTAATCTTACAGTATTATTTTTTAATTCAGATATGGACAAGGCTAAAGTTTTGGAAATCATTGAACCATCTTCAGACATCGATGGAAAGGCTCCAACTTCTAGTTTTGATATAAAAAAACTTCGTACTGATTCGCTTGATGATGCTGATGATTTTCCAGAAAAAGAGGTAAGTAGAATCAAATCTTAGAAAATTATTTATCTTATGAATACTTTATCGTAAATACTTTTATATATTACCTACGTAATAACTAAATTATATAAATTTAATTGTTTTAATAAAAATTAAATGTTGATGATTAAAAAACTAATAATCACTTTCATAATTCAGGCGGAATATTTTGAAGATGGTGGGAAATATACTGAAGAATCTTTTACTACACCTGATATAAAACATAAAGATTTCCATGATGTCTCAGGTACAAGTTCAGGTACGCCGCAAGAATTAGTTGAAGAAAAATTTGGTGATACATCCCCTAAAAGGACTCATTTTGAAGAAACTATTTTACGCTCTGACTTAGTTTCAAAATCAACCACTGAGTCATCGGTAACCACTGTTATTTCCACATTAACCAAATCTTCGGATGATGAACAAAAATCAGTAATAGAAGATGGAACATCAGCTGATTTATCTAAAATTAGTGGAGCAGATTTGGTGAAAGACCCATCTAAAACTTCAATAGATACAAAAGAAGAAACTAGAATTGAAGATCAAATGGAAGATCGTGCCACTCCAGATTTATCAAAAAAGTCTATTGATTTAACAAAAGATTATTCCAAGTCTTCTATAGATAGCAAAGATACGTCTCGTGATTTTGCCACTAACGAATTATCTAAAGATTCGACAGTCGACTTAAGTAAAGACTACTCAAAAGCATCTATAGATAGTGTCAAGGAAACTTCTAGATCAATTGATGAAAAAACTTTTTCAGAGGAACATTCATCATTTGACGTTTCCAAAACATTAGCATCAGATGCCTCAGATGGTATAACGAAAAGCAAAGAATTTATAGAAGAAGAGAGGTCGATTTCAAGGATAATCCACATCTCGTCAAGTTCCTCTCAGGAGACCTCAGTTATGACTGAAAGTAAAGTATTTAGTGAACATGATGATAAGTCGTTAGAAAAGACAAAAATATTAGATATGTCAGATACAAACGTTAAAATTGAAGACAAGAAAGATATTAAAGAAAAGATAGACGATTCTGACATGGTAATTAAAAAAATAACATTTGAGGACGAAAAACAAAAAGTGGACACTTCTGATGAATCAGAAAAAAGTGGTAAAGATGATGAAATCGAAGCCCCAGATATGTCAGAATTAAATAGACGATGTTCAAATTTACTAGAAGATATATCATCTCAAGGTGCTCTTATACGAATCGATTCTAGTCATGTAACCCATGGTAAGACTAACCATTGACTCATATAGTTTATTTTAAACATATGTATGCTTAAACTCTTGTATAAATATTATAAGAATTTAGTTTGATATGTTATACGTATTTATAAAGGTCAATATTCTTCCTTCAGATCTTTCTGGGAAGTTCTCAAAAACACCACCACCGTCACCGGTGGATTTAATAATGAAGGACAGATCGAAACCTGATGAAAGTGTAGCCGAGAAACAAACTGCATTACAGCCTAAAGGTATAAATTTTCCAAAATTAACAGAATTTTATTTTCTATATCTCAAAAATTCATTCATCGAAGCCGAGATGGCCCAGTGGTAAGAACGCGTGAATCTTAACCGATGATCGTGTGTTCAAACGCGGGCAAGCACCACTGAATTTTCATATGCTTAATTTGTGATTATAATTCATCTCGTGCTTTATGGTGAAGGAAAACATCATGAGGAAACCTGCATGTGTCTAATGTCACTAAAATTTTGCCACATGTGTCCACCAACCCGCACTAGAGCAGCATGGTAGAAAAAGCTTCTCCTCAAAAAGGGAGGGCCTTAGGCCCAGTTGTGGAACATTCACAGGCTGTTACGGATTACGGAAACATTCATTTAGACTTACCTACATAAGATTTAACTCAGGAAAGATAATAAAAAACAGAACTGATAGAGATTTTTTTTTCATAAAAATCACATTAATCGATTAAGCGTATTTAGCGTATCGAAAATAAGCATATTTTCTTTTCTGAGGTCATCAACTTCCTAATCATATATATATTCCTAATATACAATTGCACACGAATGCGCAATAGCCATTCATGACAGTAGTCAGCTTGTAGAGTATACACTAATCGTTAGTAATATTTAGGTTCCGAATCATCATTCCTTGATGCGAGTAGACAATCTCCGAGAGCTTCATCAGCTGGAGACAGTTTAATTAGTGAAACAGAGGCTCATCAAAGCGGTTAGTACTATTTCAAATCAAGTTGCCAAACTACACTTTAAAAATAATACAAAGACGGGCGATTTTTTTTATTCGAGGCCATTAGTCAATGAATACTAAAATATTTAAATTTTCTCGTTTTGTTGCCCATATTATTTAATAAATATTAAAAAAAAAGGTTTTACGCATTAGGTAGTGGCAAAGTAGAGTCATAGCGAAACTTTACTCATAATTTAGTAGATATAATCTTCTTTTGCCACATTTTTATTTGTGCCGACTATTGCATGTCATTTATAATTTGTTTCTTAGTCAATATAAAGTGTTTCACTGCCGGTAATATAATAATATCATTTCAATAAGCACCTAGACTAGAAAGGTAGAATAAAGATATACTCGTATAAACACACCATAACAAAAGTTGGCAAAATATTGAACATGAAGATATCACTGAAATCAGACATTAAAATTAATTTGCAATAGTCACAAACGTTATGCCAATATTTGTCGCACAGTAAATTTTACTTTGTTTCTTGCGGAGTCCTCACATTGCTTAGGTAAGTGGACACAGTTCGAAAAAAATTTTTCATTGATGTCGCTTTTTAAAGTTCCTATTAAGATTAATTTGTTTATCTGTTATTGATTAGCAAATAATTTTTATTTCCACTTCACATCAATGTTCACCTTTGAGTAACGTTTCGCTTTGATTCAAAAATCTTTTCTTGTTTTTTGTTACATTTTGCCATCACATAAGCTTTCTTCGCCCACAACATACGTATCACGATTTATTTCTCATCATTTAATAATCTTAAGAAAAACTATATGCTTTCATCGTTTATATAACTACAATTAAATCATTTTTGTTAATCGCTTTGTTATCATTCACTCATATTAATATAAAAAATAGATCAATATAATAAAGGTTTTATTGATATTTTATAATTATAATTATGTGTTGTTATTCAATTACAAAATACAGAGTATATTTCCATGAAGTAATAATCTTTTTACATTTTATTTTTCAGAACTGTTAACTGAAGCATCTAAAGCCCTAAATGAAGCAGCTAGACCTAAATCACCAACTAAACATGTAGCCGATAATATATCTTTTGTAAATGTCGACAAACCAACAATAACCACTGGAGCAATAGAACTTGTTGATCGAACAATTGTAAAAAGTCTAGACGTAATTGATCAAATTAAAAAAGAAATGCAAGAAGACATGCAAAAATCTACATCTTCAGATACATTTTATTCTGAATCTAGAATAGAAACTTCAACGTCTTCATCTTCTGTCCATAAAACAGTTGAAGGTTCCCAATTAAAATTTAAAAATATAGATCCTGATGCAGTTATGTCAGATATGATCGCTAAATTTGGAACAACAAGTGAATATAGCACAGTACTTTCACATAAAGAGACTGAAACGAGAAAAATATCAGGTCAAGAGTATTTTTCGGAAACTAAACAAGTTTCGTCATCAGATGATGATTCTCTCATAATAAAAACGGAAACGAGTCATGAATTACGAGGACAAGAGCATGCAGTTAAAGAAAAGATGATTGTTAAAAAAGAAGGAGAGCAAACAGAAACATCCCAAAAAAAAATGGAGAAGGCTCATGAAGCAACGGCAAAACGATCTGATGTAGAAACAAAAACCGTTTCTAAAAGCACTGACGATACAGATATAGTGAAAATAGAAAGAGAATTTACCGAACAGGGACTCTACACTGGAAGGCAAACAAAATCAGAGGAGAGGATGACTGCTATAAAAGACGAAACAGTTAAGAAAAAACATGAAGTTAAAATATCAGAGAGAGATTTATGTCACGAACAATGGGGAAAAGAATATTTTACTGATTCAGGAGAGTTAGAAGATATTAAAGAAGACGATGATGCTAAGTCAAGGACAGCTTTTTTGGAATCTAATTTAAAAATAATAGAAAAAGATGAAACACTTTCAAGTGTTGAAGTATCTGAAAAAGGTCAAATAATAAGTTCAAAAGTAGAACACCACAAAGAAGAATCTGTAATAGAAAGTAAGGAACACGATGATCTTAGTTCAGATGCTTCTCATATACCAAGCTTTAAAAGCGAGGCTACTGACCGGCGAGATTCATCTGAAACAAGCCCCAAAAGTAAATCGAAATCTTTTAAAAAGGATGATGAAGTTTACGAAGTAGATTTTATAAAAGAAATAAAAGTATCGACATCACCTGTTAAAAGCACATTTAGTCGTACTGGCAGTCAGGATACTCATTCGGAATCTGAAATTGTACCCGAATTGCCTCATGATGACAAAATTAGTGACACCCCAAAGAAAGACAAAATTATGAAATCACCTGTAAAATTATCTCATCAAACGGAAGATTTAATATTAGAAGTTTCAGTTTGCAAAGAAGGTGTTAGCATTGTTGATGATTTATCGCAGGCAAAACTTTCGGAATCATCCAGCATGGCAAAAGAAAGTACCGAATTGGAAACTAAAGGGCTTGATTTAAAACTCGAAAAAATAACTAAAATTCCAAAAGAAAGTGATATTTCTCCTATAACTATGGAAACTTCTGATGATATAAGTATAGCGTCCAAAGATGCTATGATAAAATCAGGTGAAAGTATTGACACTGAATGTATGATTAAATCTTTAGAGTCCCATGAAGGTGAAGTTTTACAAAAGTCAATGGATTCAACAGTCAGTGCCGAAACATTACATGCCTCGGAATTTTCAATGGAAGCAGACTCAGCTTTTCATACGGGAACGGAACCCAAAAGAGAAGAAATAAAGCTAGTGAAAGAAAAAAGTACCGAAGATATTTGTAGTAGTGGTTATGATACTGATTTCTCCTCTGCTGAGTTTCAAGGAATGAAACTTGAGTCTGAAAGGGTAGCATTGGATTCATTAATATCTTCTCAGCCGCTTGCTGACTTATCAGTTTTAGAGAAAACTATAGATGAAGTTAAGCAGTCTCTAGAGGCAGCGCAAGGTGAAATAATTAGTGAGAAAAGTGATGGTAGTATTATATATAAGCAATCACCATCTGAATTCCAATTTAAGATATTAATTAGTCCAGATAAACCCGAAGTTATTAAAGAAGAAATCCAACGTGCTGATGAACGAACTGATAAGGTTAAGTTACCAGTTACCGAAGAAATATTAATAGATAGCCAACAATCTGACAGCGTTTCGCAAAAGGTAAGCTCACATGAAGAAGTATCGTTTTCTGATGATGATAAAGAAACAGTTCATCATAAAGAGTACAGTCCACCTCTCGAAGGAGACATTTCAATAAGATCTGATAGTGGGCCTCACTCAATATTAGAAACAGAAAGTGACCTAGTTTCATCTGATAGAAATGGTTCCTCTAAAGGTAGTCCCGAAGTTAAACTTCGGACACAAAAACATATGAAGACACAATTAGGTGTTGTGGAAAGACGATCTGCGTCAGAAATCGAAGGTTGGTCTAGTTCTGGGGAAAGTCATTACCATAGTTTTGAACATTCTGAGGGTAGGCCTTTGTCATCTGATGTTGAAGTGATGATGACGGCTCAAAGTGGTACGGATTATGATACAGCACTTACAAGTCATGATGTGTCATCGCAATCATTGAGGACATCTAAGGATTATTACACAGCTGGTAGTTCACTTGCTTCTAGAGATAGCATGAAAAGCCTTGACTCAGATGGCTCCAGTCATGTTGCAAGCATAGACATATCAGATGCATCGGAAACACTTGTACCTTCAGCTAATGAGTTAAAAGAAGAATTGATGGAAAGTAGTACATATGTTGAACAATTTTTACATGAGCCTGAAAAAGAACATGTATCTAAAAGTAAAACAACAAGTGACGAGGATAATTCTGGTGAAGATGACGAATATAAAACTGATAAGATTGAACTTTTAGGAAAGATGAAAAGATCTCATGAGATGCGATTTCAACCAAAAGAAATGATACCTGAACATTTTCCACTTGAAGGTACTTCGGATAGTATTGAATTTGATGATGATTCTTTAAAAGATAAAGAAACCTCAGATACAACCATATCTAACCAACTAAAAACAGACGAGATTCTGTCGTCATCAATTTCAAAACTTGATATGTCTTCATCTCAGTCTCAATTAGATTTAGATAAGGAAGACGCTCAAGAAATTGTAACTAAAGTATCTGTACATAGTGAACACGCTATACCATTTTCTGTAACAAAAATAGAAAAGAAAAGAGAATTCGTTGACGTCGAAAATGATATCATTCCTATAGGCTCGGCAGAGTATGCAGAAATTGAAAAATTTGGTCATATAACCACAAGATTAGACAATTTACCGCACGATGATACTCCTGTAAGAAAAACTCTTATTACAAAGGAAGAATCTATCCCCCGCGCAAGTGTAGTTTCAGTACCACTTAAGGAAGTAACAGAAGAATGTGTAAAAAAAGTCGTCGAAGAAATTAGCACTATACCATTTCCTATAACCGAATTACCGCCCAGTCAAAGAGAATTTGTAGATGTTGAAGACGATATAATACCAAAGGGGACAAAACAGTATGAAGAAATACTGAAATCAAAAAGTGATTCATCAGTTCCAAAAACGAAAGCCGAAAAATCTGGCCTCAGAACACCCGAAGATTATTTGGAAAGTAAACAGAGTTCTACTTCGAGCTTGAAAACTCATGAGCATCTTTCTACACCACAAACACCTTTGTCAGCACCCAGCCAAAGTTCTCTATCTACAGATAATGGACGAGAATACGTTCTCGATGATATGTATGACATTTCAGAAACTCCAGAATTAAAATCAGAACTGATGACTGAGACCAGTCGATCAGAATTAGTAATTACTACAGAAGAAAAGACTTTACACACTTTCGAGAAAGAACAAGAGTCACCAACTAGCGATGAATTTGAAATGGTTGATAAGCCTTGTGAAATGGATGATTTCGTAGTTATTGAAGAAGTTGCAAAAGAAGCACAAGAAACTGATCCAGAAGGTAAAAGTATGCAAATAAAAGCCCAAAAATATATAAAAAGGCATGACACAGAAGTTGAGGAATATTTATCAAAAACAACTAAAAAACAAGAAAGCACTAGTAGTGCTTCTGGGTCTGGATCATTATCAGATGAAGAAATGCTTCAATACGAACAAGAACAAAAACGATTACAAGCTCAAGAACTAGCTGAAATTGAAGCAGGTAAGCGGTGGATACAAATGCAATTCGAAGGTGATCCGAGGTATGATTATGAAAGAATTCCGCTAGAAGATATTAAAGAGGAAGAAATGACTGATTTTGATGTTAGCCGAATTGGAAGCTTGAGTTCGCAAAAAGAAACAATTGGAAGTTATGGCAGTTTTAGGAATTCTTACGGAAGTCTTTCAGAGTCAGAAATGACCTCACGTATGAGATTTAGATTAAAAGGAGATAATGATGATATTTCAATAAGCTCATTGCAGGAATTTGAAAACCTTGAAAGAGCTTTAATGGAACAATATCAGCAACATTCTTCATCTTCTCAAGATTCCTTAAATGGTTCGCTACCTCGTCGATACATTTTAAGTAAGAGTCAAGGGGATGATATATCTGTATCAAGCCTTAAGGAATTTGAAGGGCTTGAAACAGCTTGCCTCGAAGCTTTAAAGGCTGAATTATTAGCAAAACAAAAGGAAGCTTTACTTTTAGCAGATCCTAAAGTTGTTAGTAGTAGTTTTCTAGAACAAGAAAAGCGTTCATACGATAGTAGTTCTGAAAATAGTCCTCCATTTAAGAGTGGAAGTCCTGGACATAAAGGTGGTAGTCCCTCTCAAAAAAGTAGTAGCCCTTCACAAAAAAGTGGCAGTCCTTCTCAAAAGGTTGGAAGTTACGGTAGTCCATCACAAAAACTTTTAGCTGATTCAATGGCTATCAGAAAAATTATCGATCAGCAACTGGCTTTAGAACAAAAAATGCAAGAGTACCGACCAAAAATTGTAACAGTAAAAAAATTTGATGAAAGAGGTGCCTTTTTTGTGCCCGAACCGGAAGCAGGAACATCAGAAGTGAAAGCTACAGAAGTAGTAGAAGAATGTAAAAAAACTTCTTCATTCGTTTGTGCTGCAGCTCCCAGCGATGGCTCAGCAGAATCGATCCCAGGAGATTGTGAAGAAATGATGAAAATTTTAGACTTAGAAGAAAAATCTAAGCAAGATGAACAACAACAAACATTTACGAAAACAGAGGGTGGTGTTATTGAAATTGTACGAACTACTACTGTTATTCAACAAAAGTTTGTAGTCGGAAAGAAGGTTGCCGAAACTATTACAAGCCTTGACAATGAAGGAGGCGTGGATATACCAGCAAGATCTAAGCCTTACGATGATAGTGGTATGTCAATGAGTTCTGAGATGTCGTCTTCATTAGCTTCACAACCTTCAGAAATGGATAGTTTAATGACAATAATTGAAAGACATCCATCTGACAGCGAAGTAGTAACATTTTCTAAGCATACCATAATTACGTCTTCTGAGAGGTTCGAAGATAAACCAGAAGACTTGGATTTTTCGAGAGAAGGAAGTGCAGTACGTGAGCTATCGCCCTCCTCGGGGAGGTCGGTAGCTCATAGTATTATCTCCGGAAAACATTTCACAGATCCAGCTAGCGGTTCTTGGAGTGGTCAAGACGAAGAATTAAGCTCTTCGGGAAGTTTCAGTCGGTAAGTTGATACAATAAATTAAGTTTAACCTATTCAGTTGTTTGTCTTCTGGTCTCGAGGTACTTCTTTCACTCGTTCTTGGCCCATCTTCATCCCTTAGGATGAAGATGGGCGTTTTCCTCTATCTATTCTTGACATTGCAGTCATCTTAATATTATAAATAATATACAATAAACTTGTATATAAAGAAGTCATTTAGACTCTACGACGTCTAATGCAAACTTATTTATTTCCAATTAATCCCAAAACTTAGATGTTGCCTGGTAAGCATGCAGGCACCTCAATATAATATATATACACCGAAGGCACGGACAACACACTTTATTATAATATCCCACTTTATTTGTTATTAATATTTGAATTTTAATTCTGATTATTATTTTTGTAAATTTGTATTTGTTGTTATATTTTTCAACACCTGTAATTAAGAAGACACTTGGTTTATATAACTCTGATTAATGGCTTATTTGTATTTATTAGTGTACTCCTTGTTGGTGTTGATATTTTAATAAATTAATTCATTAACACGTCCGTGGAGACACAAATATAAAAAAAAATACAAATATTTTATATCTTTGTCATTTTGACAGTGCACGAGCTGATCTGATGTTAGGCAGCACCGATAGCTTAGAAGCAACGAGCTCGAACGCCACTAGAGCAACTTATAACTACGAAGTGGATACACCAATGACGGGTAGCCTTACTTCTGGAGGTAAGTTATTTGAAAACTCTTTTCAATAATATTATTACTAATATATTATATATTATTCAATTTCTAACGAGTCCATAAAGCTTTTCAGCTATGCATACTGAATACTTATTAATATACAAACTCATTTATTTATAAAACTTACAAATTAAACCTGTAGGTGTTAAAATTTGTTGTATCCAGAAAATAGTGTAATTACCTACTGGCATGTGAATGATTGACCCCTTTTTGGATTCTCACATATTTATTGGATTTGACATTTAAAGTGTTGTTGTGTTTTTATGAGTAATAAACTAATGGTATGATTGTTGTATCATTATTTTAATTTATTATTTTCTCGTTAATACTGTACCGATAAAGAATGTAATGCACCCTAAAATAATGTTTAACGTTTACGGTTATTTAGCTGTAATGTATTTTCAATAATCAAATCATTATAATTGCAGATATACCCATCTTTGCTTTTAGTATCATTTAATGGAAACTAATTTCTGGAATAATGCATCAATCATAATAATTTTATGATTACAACAAAAATACTACATCTTTAACGAATTACTAGCATGATGATATTTCTTTAATTTCTTCATAAAATACGTTTTAACTATTACGCTTTTTGAAATAAGTTTAAATCCAGCAGTAAATATTAATAAACAAGATAAAAATATCGATATGTAAGAATTAATTGAAGTTTCTGTCAATATTAATTTAAGAGATTAATACATTATTCCATTAGCTTTTAAACTGCTTCCTGCCAAGCTTCATACTAATCAGAAAGATAACATAGCGCGCCCTCCAGGGTCGAACACAATGGTGTCCTCGCTTGACACCTTGGATCCTGTAACGGCTGTACAGATGGAAAGCTTAGAACATCAGTCTACTAGTGAACAATATTCACAGGATTATGAAGTTCATGAACCAGATTCTGATACAGAAAGATTAGTAAGTAAATTTTGCATTCTGATAAAGATTTCAAGGATTGTAATAAAATAGAATGCAGGTCGCCTGTTCGGTAAAAGTATACTTTCTTACCAAGGAGAAATACTCGGAAGTGAAATCTGAGATCAACACAGTATTTTTTAATATCTCGAATATTCCGACACCAAATTTCCTCCCATCAAATAATCTTGTTCGGCTCATGGATATTCTTTAATAATTTCATTTAGTAACCTTATTAATATTGTAACATTGTTAATCGCCTATTGATTTAATTTTTAGGAATTGGACAGTCGTGTCCCCCGGGCCAAGGAACGTACAATAATGTTTGATAGTACTGACACACTTAGCGCTGTTAGTGGCGATGGTTCTGTGAGAGAAGCTACTGTCGAAGCACCAGCTGCAACTTTCTATATTGGAGATACTCCTATCGTTAGAGGTATGACTTAAAATTATTATTAATCGATTAATATATGTTAACTGTTTCCATAAATGTTTTATTGCAAATGTGATACTTTGTGTAATTAATGCTTAGTTAAAAAAAATGATTACCTTAGGAGAAAAACGAGAGGAAGAAGAGAGTCAACCGACAACACTATCTGGTAGCTGTCCAGCATCTCTTCCACCTGCAACTCAAGCATCACCACCGATTCCAGCTCAGCGAAGGTATTTTGAAACTATTTCGTAATTGACAATAGTTAAATTGTCTAAATTAATTCCTAAAACATCAAACTGTCATCACTCTTAGTGCTATCTAGTATATGATGTATGTTTGAATTTTAGTTTACTTCAAGAATATTATACTAAAACAGTTTTTTTATTATTTCTGCAGCTTTTATTATATTTTTTTACATATCATGTTTAGTTTATTATGTACCTACTAAAATGCAAATGTTATCATTGCAGCTGCTATTGTTTAAGTCACTCGCAAGAAAAACTCGGCAAATAGGTACACTGTTTATATTGTATTGCTTTCTAAATTTGTTTGCCTTAACATCGACTATATTTAACATTATATCAAAAGCTTTTTGGTAGGTTTTGTTATATCTTACATAATATTATAATTTTAGTTGATTGAAAGCGTGATTTGCTGTCCTATATTACATATATAATTATGTACATAGCATGGCAAGGGATCTAGTGTGTCATTATCTCATGGAAATTTTGAATTAAGTTAGAAGTTTATGATGACTATTTAATTTAACAGGATTTTATTTATCTTCAATACTTCCCGTTAGTGCTTTGAAAGCTTTGCGACTGAATTTTGATTCATCCACCAGTTAGATTTCAAATTTGCACACACTATTAGTTTGTTTATTTGACTTGTTAACTTTTTGTGACATTCAAATTCAAAATTTCCATGAGAAATATTATTGGTGGTAATGTAATTGTCTTTCAATGTATTTTCCTTTCCAGATCCCTTTCAATGATTCCAAGACCAACCCACTCAAGCTTAGACGAGACGAAGAAGTAGAGTTTCTGTTAGATTCTATAATTTAATATATTTCTTTAGATGATATCACAGCTATTTCAAATTTGCCAGCTTAGGCTTAGCAAATGCACTGTTAAAATGATTTATAAAAATTTTAAGACAAATTTCTATAAAATTATTTAGTCTCTATAATTCTTCATTTAGTTATAGTTTTATGTGAAGATTAAAATCAATATTTATGAAACTCATTAAAGTCTGAAATGTGACTCGAATCAAATTATCTGAATCGAATACCTTGAAATTAATTCCATATCTCAGTACTTTACAAGAACGTGCAGAGCACTTCATTATCCAGGAATTTGATCTTAATTAAGAATACGGAACATATATAGTGAAGAATTTTGGATGTATTTTGGTACTAAACTTTTGTATTGTACCGTCGTTCAGCGACATCGGTCCATGTTACTTGACCTATAGACCTATATTGATAACGCTTAGCTTATTAGTCTCGAAAATCGCTTCCTCGATGATGTTAACATTGTAGAAAATATCAAATATTTTATAAGATATAGCTTAGGTTGAATCGTATCTGATGATTTTAATAATGAAATAATAGACGCAGACGGGTGAGGGAACTACATTTGTCCTTAATTAAAATTATGCTTTTTAATGACACAGGACATCATATATTGTTTTTGATTCATGCACAATTTCTGAATTAATTAGATAGATAGATACAAAATGTAAGATATGATTAATGGTCACAGCATTTGAGTCTAGTCGAATTGTTTTAATTCATTTATTTAATATTAAGTTTACTAGTATTTGACTTAAAAATACTAAAAAAGAAACTTTTCATAGGTTTAAGAATATTTTAATTTAATATAATATATTTATCAATGTTACCTAATACGTTGATCGTGAATATTATTAGTAAGATACAGCGCTTGCTCACTTCCAATATTTTAATGAATGTGTAGATTTTTGAATACTTATAAAAGTAAGGATTCGGATTATCGGAATTTGTTATAAATTCATAAGGGTGAGACTGAAGAGAAAGTAAGAACGTTAAGTGCTTAATAAGCTTAAGAGGAATGTATTTCAAAGCTATTGTTTTCATATTAGCATTTTGATTCCTCATTTTTGAATCAATGCTGTTAGATAATAGTTGTTTTTATTTAAGAATCGGTGTGCTTAAAGTTAATTAATTAATGCTAGTGCGTTGCTATATTAAGTTTTAAACTAATTTGCTACGATTGTTTCACGTTGTACTTGTAATATTGCTGAATATTCTATTGATAAACTAAATTATTATTGAATATTAAATAAAAACGCTATGTCTCATATTTATATTGGTGTTTTATTTACTAATCTGTAATGACGCCCGAAGCTGAAGATATAATAAATATTTTTAAAGCATTTAATTATGTTACATGTTTGAATGGAATCACATAAATCTTATGTTTTAAACATATACACTACCTGTGCGGTTCTATCCGCGTATAACTTAAAGAACTCACTAAGAGCAGACTTATTATATTTCAGTATATGTGTCCGCTTAAAATTTATAAATAAATTCGTTTATTTAAAAAATTAGAAAAAAATATAAGCAGCGATGAAACGAAATACCTATCTAGCCTATAAGCTTTACAGTTATTTACAAACAGAAAAAAAAATATTCAGGTATTCAGTATTGAGCAATTTCAACCAACCTACTCAATTACCTGTTGAAAAATGTCCAAACTATAAAAAGTACTACAAACTGTCTATAAGGTGACGGGGCTAGACGACTCCGTCACAAAGGAAAAAATTATCATTGCGTCGCTCGAGAAGGGAATTGCCCCACTGAAACGGTAAGATGTGGAGAGGTGTCACGTGGACCCGGATATATGGGTATGGCCCTCGTGACAAGTCCGATAGATGCGGCTAGAAAGCTGTCCAATGCTGGTAGTCTGCTGGTTGGGTGGAGCTCGGCCAGAGTTTGCATACTGGAGCAGCACACATACAGGGGGTATGTGGGACTCGCCTCATGAGGGGGAAACGCGTAAATGCGTTTTTCCAGCAAAAAAATAAATAAAATAATAGGTCCCTGTTATCAGACAGCGCCGTGCGTGTCCGACATACCTGCGTTCGCTGCATATAACTCAATGCTATAAACAACAGCGTGGCATTCGGCGCACTGTACATATACGCGTGGGTGTGACACTAATTAATACGATTGATCATATAGATCTGAGCTCAACTTACATTGGAATAATCAAAATCTCTAAATATGACCCTTTTTTACTCTGTTGTGTTCCTATAAACATTCAATCATCATCATTTTACAGACTATCATTTATAGGTAGCTAATGTTTCAGCCAATTCAACTGAAAACTGACAGTTATATGATAGCATTTTTAATGAATAAATATTCGACGTGATTCTTTAAATTGACATAACTTTTTTATTTATAAGTCAATTGAAATAAAACAAACACTAAATTTGAAGTGTAATTTTCCACATTACATTATTGAAAACCGCACACAAATCAGTTAAGCCATTCCTAAGATAGGAGAGCGCGCATAAACGCCCAGACAGACAAAAATTCTTACAATCATTATTTTGGGTTCTATTGCGTTAAAAATACATATATACAATATCTTTTATGTACAGACAGCGATCAATTACATTTTTATTATATGTATATAGATAATCATATAAAAATACTGCGTGAGGCTGTAAGTGGCTAATTAACCTTTCACATTGCAATGACGTCCAACAAGTACGGTACCATAAGACACGCAGTACGATTATATAATGTTCTGTCACACCTTACTTCGAGAGCGCTTTACTTTCTTGCATTTTATTCCCTTTGCCGTTCCAAACGTATGTTTCCCACACTACTCATTTCTATTCCTACTTTACTGTTAATGCACTCCATCTGCACAAACAAGTCTCTTTTTATTTAAAAAAAAGTTAATTTTTATATATATATGTAATTTAGAAGCGTTACGCTTTGCATATTGATAAATAAAATAATCTACCACTGATTCGGAAATAAACGCATACGCGAATTTATCTCAAGTATAATTTAGTATGTCTTACAATATGGTTGATAAAATTATATTTTTATTTAAATGACCTGAAGTGATCGTTTCCAAGGTATCCGCCATCACGCACTGAAGCAGTGAGGTGGATTTAACTCCACAAAAGGGCTCCTTCCTTAAATGGAGAAGTGGCCGCGTCGAATTTTACTTAACTTTCATTTTTATTTACACTAGTGATCACCCAGTGGTCGAAAATCGACCATGATTTATTTAAATTTTATTTAAGTGTGAATGTTATTAAAGTATTCTATTGTCAAATCTACACATATAAATAAAATTGAAGTGTCTGTCTGTGATTTCAAAATAACTGCCTCTTTTAAAGTTAATATGGCTATTTGCGATTTACCTAAACATCCGTTTCCGTTTTTAATTTTTGTCTGTCAGTCCTTTTTTTTGCTGGAAAAACGCAACGGACTGCAGTAGTAGATTCTGAGCCCCGGCGCAATGGTTTATATTCGTCTAAAGGAAGCTGAGTTCTGCGCTCATGTCGACATTGCAGCTTCCTTCTCGGCCTGGAACTGTTCGACATTGATGGTGATATGTGTGCCTAAGACCACCTCACCCTTCGTGATGGGTAGGTTGCACTCCCTCGACCCCATCATGTGGCCAGAGGGCTTTCCTGCATCAATCATCATGTCACACGGGCCATACCTGTCTGTTTGTCCTGGCTGCAAATTACAAATTGAAATAACTCAATTATAAGAAGTATTTCAAGGTTTCGTTTAGTCTTTAATTCATTGCAATCGGTTGAGTCTGTCAAAAGTTATAAAAACATACGTACGTACGTCTCTAATTCCTGCTTCCCCCTTCCTTCATAAGTCTACGCATGCTGGCTCTCGATGTCACTGCCAAACTGTGACATCAATTCCATGGCGCACAAAGAAATTTGGCAACTCCTTTTTTTGTTGCACTTCCAAAAAATGGAATTCTTTAACAGCTCACGAGGCGTGAAGAGGCATCTTGCGGGCCAGCAAGGCGGGGGCGGCTAGTGCAGAACATTCTTCCCGACCGTACTGGCCGTCGTCCCGTTTGGACCACTTACCATCAGGTGCAGTAGAGTCGTTTGCCTTCCCGGCAAATATAAAAAAACCTACTCCATTATTGCCATGTGCACCACTTAATTGAGTCTCGAACCTTTACCTCAACATGACTCAATTCCTCTTCTTCTTTGTCCAAACCCTCTTTCTAGTTCAGCTGGGATCGGGTCTCCTTGTACGTCTGCGCCATAGAACTCTCTTTCTGGGCCTCTTTTGGCATGTTTGACCACCAGGATGCGAGCGATCGCCCTCTTCCCCGCGGTCGGCCCGAGATATTTAAGGCTTTCTTGATGGTCCCCTGACATACTCATTCCTTACTTTTCCGTAATTCCTACAGATTAATTTTAGGATGTGCTCGATGAGAGATACACAAATGTTAGTCACATAAAAAAGAATTATACTTATGTTATGTTTTAATTGTTATGTATATTTTGAAATTGTTAGGTTAAATTTAAAATTCTAGAGCGGCAACTAAAAATAGGTAGTAATGGAAAAAATAGAAATTAAACAAACCTTAAAAGAATTGTGCTCCGGAAGTCAGAAAAAGTACCCATATTATTACAATATAGATTTACCAAATGGATAGTAAATCTATTTTCTAAATTATTATTTCCAAAATGCAAAATGCTAAGGCGCCAGGATGATTATATCCATTTAAAGTTAGTATAATTAAGTTGCATCTAATAATTTCTTTTTTTTTTAATTCTTAACAAGTGACTAAGTGAAATTTTACAAAATAAATTTAAGAAAACAATAAGTTGTTATCTAAATGAATGCAAAATTAATGTTATAAATATAAATATTATCAATTTAATTTTCTAATCTAAATAAAATGTTACAATATGTAAATATTTTTTGAATCCTTTGAATGCCAACTTTTTTTTAAAATAAAATATTAAGTTACAGGCTATATAAATCACACGCGGTTCTACTACAGCGGCGAAAATAATTAGTAGAAATTACATACCAAAGTCCAGTTCTTTAATTTAGTTAATTAAAGTTTAAACCTCCTTAAAGTGTTTCCAAAGAATATCATGAAGACATCTTGAAATTAATCTTCCAAGGGTAGGTTTCTTAAGAATCCAATTCGAATTTTATTCCCACTAGATGTACCAAGATAATAGCAAATCCACGATTATTTAAACAATCCAATTTGGATTTTAATTAATTTCACCAAAATATGAAATATTGTTCATGAAAACAATACTTTTAAACCATATTATGAGTTTACAAAAAAATTAAAGTTACAAAATCTGCAAAAACTAATTTAGGTCACCATTACGACTCAATGACCGGAAGGAAAGTGAAGTCTTAGACAAATGTCAAAGAGCATCTCAAAGAAAATAAATTAAAATTAGTTCGAAAGTGCATAATGCATAAAAATTTCCATTATAACGAGACGTCAAATTCAAATATTGTATAAACATAATTATAGTTATATATATAGGTTATAATTTTAATAAATTTGTCGTATTTATTTTAAAGCAAAGCAACCATGTAACGTACGCCAGAACTACGTTACATTACCCCCCAACCAAAAAAATAAAAGAGGAGCTCGCTCTGAGAGACTCTTTTATCCGACTCTTAATAACAGTAGAGGTCGACTCAAAACATTAGAGTGACATAAGCAATCAGAAAATCTACAAAGGAAGATAGAGATATGTTAACTAACTTAGCTACAAAACTATAACAAATGTTTTTTCTAAGAAAAAGTAAATATATTATATATATATATATATATATATATATATATATATATTCTACCTTGGAGATGAGGAATCAATATAGCCTCACTCGAAAGTAATGAGTAGTCTAATAAAACTTGTGTTAATTTAGAGTAAAGAAGTCTAAAGTTTTACTTTACTCGAAATTTTATAAAATATTGGGTCTAAGGAATATACAAAAGTTATAGTATACCAAAAACACCAATCGATTTTTTTTTAATAAAACAAAGAAATATGACTAACGTGGCCGACGCAACACTACACGTCTTTCCAAAAGCGAAAGCATACAAAAACTTTAACTAAAAATAACTTATTACTAAAATATGTAATAATGTTCAACAAAACTACAAAAATGTTATTTACAATAACACATAAACAATATGTTTACAAAAGTATAAACACACACAAAAATATATTGTAAAAACAATATCACAAATATAACAAACAAAATATATAAGATCTTATGGGTCCAAGAAATAAATGGAATCATTTTATTTTGAAAACCAAAATATCCTTAGCTGAACTTTAGAAAAATATATTTGTAGAAAGATATTCAAATTGGAATCCTATCACTCAATCAACTCACAAGTTTATGGCGAACTTTCTATCATACCTCTCGCTCATTCTTCTCTAACAAAGCCATATTTATTCCAAACCTAAATATAACTACAAAATATTTTAGTTATACCAAAATTATATTTTAATAATATCTTTGACATGATAACGTATAACCAATAGTACCTTCTCCCAAATCTTTCAGAATATAAACTTTATTAGAAATATTCTCTATTATTTGAGATTTAATAAACTTAGGAGCAAGTTTTGCCGAAAAATATTGTGAAGAATTAGACAAGACAAAATTTCTTCTCTAATTTATATCAACTGACCCTTAAGAAATAACTTTCCTTCCTTCCTTTATTATATAAGAAAGCATTATTTTTATAAGCTTTAAACAAAGATTTGGTTACTAAATCAAAAATTGAACTCAGGGAATTCAAAGTTACTGCATAAGTATGTTGGTTACTAACTTCAAGCTCATTCAAATGTGAATGATTGAATTACTGAAATGATGTAATGAAGCATCAATTACAACTTCACGACCAAACATTAGAAAATTAGGAGTGAATTCAGTAGCTAAATTTATACTACTATTCAAAGCTAATTGAACTTGATTTAAATATTTTGACTAAGTTATATGATTATCATGAACAAAACAAGCTATGCAAGTTTCTAGAGTTTTATGATAATGTTCCATATGATTATTTTGAGGCGTATACAAAGTGTTATAAAATATTTTGCTTATATTAAAACCTTTCAAAAATTCTACAAAATGTTTTGCTGTGAATCGAGTTCCATTATCACAAATTATAATTTTTGGACAACCAAATTTAAGAAAGGTATCTTTTTCTAAGAATCTACAAATAGATTTTGTTGTAGCATTACATAATGGATTTAACCGACAATATTTAGTAAATACATCCAATACTGTACAAATGTAACGTTGACCAGAATAAGTTTTAGGCAATGGACCAACTATATCAATAAATAGCATAAGCATAGGCTGAGAAACAATCTTTGGATTAGTCATTATCCCAAAAATGGAGCATTAGAGTGCTTATAAGCTTTACAAGTTTCACAATTTGAAATATATTCTAATAATAATAATAATATCCTGGGACATTTTTCACACACGGCCATCTGATCCCGAATTAAGCTTGTACATAGCTTGTGCTATGGAAACCAGAAAACTGATATACTACATATACTACTTTTCTTTTGTAAATACACACTTATACAGATAATTACATCCAGACTCAGGACAAACAGACATGTTCATGCACACAAATGTCTGTCATGGGTGGGAATCGAACCCACAACCTTCGGCGTGAAAAGGCAAGGATCTACCAACCACGCCAACCGGCTATTATAAATAGTTTCAATAACATTTTCTTTAGGAATAAGTGTTTTCCAAGCAATTTCAATTAAATTATTATTTAATTGAAATTTAGGCTTACAAAATCTATAAAGAACATTGTTTTCAACTTTATAATATTCATATCTTAAAGGATATTTTTGACATCCTACAAATATTTTATGATACCAAGGATCACGAATTTCTTCATCTCGATAAGTTATTTCCGATGGAATATCAATAGCATTAATTTGAATAACGAGATGATGTATCAGGCACAACATGTAAGATAACTTTTTTATGAATTATATTAAAAGTAAATTGAGATATACGAGCTGACTATGCACTAAGCATTCGCTTGGATTATTTAAATGTAATAACCACTTTAAACTAGCATGATCTGTTACCACAGTTAATTCCATACCTTCAATATAGGGTCTAATTTGTTCGATTGAATCTAATATAGTAAGAAGTTCTTTTTCAGTAGTACTTTAATTCTTTTCACATTTATTAAATGCTCTAGAATAAAATGCAACCGGATGTTGGATGATCAGCATCATCTTTTTGACACAATACACTACCAATAGCGTAAGAGCTAGCATCACAATGTAGAAAAAATGTTTTATTAAAATCTGGACAGGTTAATACAGGAGCACTTAATTAATAAAGCTAGTTTAAGTTTTATAAAAGAGTCTTCACAATCTGAATTCCATTCAACGGCACGTTTACTATTTCTACTACCACGAGTAAGATTAGTTAAAAGATTAGCAATATCAGCAATTTTTTTTATAAATCTACCATAACTTGAACACATACTTCATCTCAAAACTACGTACTTGTTTTACAGTTATAGGACGAGGAAAATTTTCTATTCCAGTCAACTTAGAAGGATCTGTATGTAAACCACTACTATTAACAACATTGCCTATGTAACGTAAACATACTTTACAAATTTCACATTTTTTCAAATTAATAGTTAAACTAGCATCTTTTAATTTATGATAAACTTTACATAAAAGAGTTAAATGAGTTTAAAAATCACTAGAAATTGCTATGAAATCATCTAAATATACGAATACATTCAAATCGAATTCTACACCAAAAAGTTTATCTAGCAATCTTTGTAGTTCTGCAGGAGCATTAGTTAAACCGAAGGGCATACGAACAAATTCGAACAATCCCTTTCCAGGAATTACGAAGGCAGTCTTCTCTCTGGAAGTTTCTTCTAAAGGAGTTTGTAGAAAAGCTTTAGACAAATCTATTGCTGTGATAAACTTAGCACCACGCAAATTATCCAAAATTCGCTATGTGTAAGGTAAAGGATATGAATCTTTAAAAGTAACAGAATTTTATTTTCTTGAATCTAAACAAAGTCTTATACCACCATATTTTTTAGTGACAGCTAAAACTGGAGAACTCCAAGTCGATTTAGAAGATTGAATAATACCATCTCTAAGCAAAACTTGAACTTCATCATAAAGTTCTTTTTGTTAATTAAAACTAATAGGCCAATAACATTGTTTAATATGATCACCAACAGTTATAATTTTATGTTTTGTTAAATGTGTTAAACCCAGACTTTTCTTTTCATAAGAAATTTCTTCAAAAAGTTTTATAATATTATTTAATTGTTCTTTCTCAGAAGAAGAAAGTTGAACAGCAGAAGTTACAGAATTTTAGTTACAGAAGTTTATAATTATAGAATTATTGTTTTTAATTTTACTTTCAAAAGTTATATTTCTAAATAATTCATGAGCTAAATTAAATGCGAGCCAAAAATCAAACCATTGAATAATATCTAGATTTAGTGATGGAACCATCATGAATTGTACAATGCGAGTTACATTGTCACAAGTAATTGGAGTATCTATAGTACCTAAAACATCTTGTGAACTACCATCAGCAGTACAAGCTTTATGACGCTAGTTGTCATGTCTTAAGTTTGAGTCTTAAGTTGAGAAATAGCAAATGACTATTAGAAGCTAGTACACTCTTATTAGCACCACTATCTAATAAAGCTGTAAATGATTTACCCTAAACTTGGAATTTTAAAAATGGATGTGTGTCGCTATTTTTTGTAAATAAAATTGGAGCAAATTTATTCATTGAAAGAAATAGTTTTAAGTAATTACAGAAATTAAAAAAATCTTTACGAATTTCAGAAGCATTAGGTTTAGAAAATTTAATTTTTGTCAGATCAACTGATTCTTTATTAAGAACTTGTGTCTGACAAAACTTTACTCGTTTTTTGAAAGATTACAATTATTACATGATTTAGTGATATTAGACATTTAATTTACCACATTTAAAACACATACTACTTGGTATCTTTTTACAAATTTTATAAGTATGACCAACTTCTTTACATTTTAAACATGTAAATGTTTGAACTGAATTAATATGTTTACTGTTAAAATCTGAATTTTTAATACATTTATTATTATTATAAAATTCATCAATCTGCTTTGAAAGTTTAAATAAACTTTAAATATACCAAATGAATTAAGCAGTTAGGCAACATATTATGTTTCAAAATCCCTAAAATAGTGTTTGACATATCAACAATTTTATTAATGAAATCTGATAAGGTTTCTGATAAAGTTGTTTTTGTTCTAATTATTCATCTATAAGTTCTAATTATTAAATTATATTCCAATTTTTAATCAAAAGCCAATATATCAAAACGCTTCAACAATTCTAATTTAATATGTTTCCAAGAATTAAGTGAACTGCGAATAGATCTAAACCACTTAAGTGCAATGTCAGTAAGAACTTCAGTAAATGATGGCAATATTTGATCATCATAAATATCTCGACTCCAACAATATTCTTCAAATGTTAACAAAAATTCACATATACACGTTTTACCATTAAACTTATGTTTAAACTTAGACAAATCTGGTGTCTTATAATATTGAGGTTGTTTATGATTGCTCATAAATAAAGTGTTGTTAAAGAATTGTGACTGAAAATTCTGTCGACAAGTCTACTAAGTCATTAGAAGTAGAAGGCTTGGCCTGAGAAGAGTTTGTTTCCGAGATCTGAGAATAGTCAACGTTCATTATGACAGGGGAATTCTTATCACAAATAACAGAAGTAGAAGGTTTTGAAGTTATGTTATCGTCTCCATCCGCCATGGTTATTTTCCAAATATTAATTATTTATGATAATACAATTAAGACTTCAAATCAAAACTTTACAAAGTTATAAACTTGGCATTCAAATTACATAAATACTTAACATTAGTATTTAGTATAAAATTATTATATCAAAACAATTTTACATATACAAATACATAGTACAATATCAAAATCCAGGGCAAGTAATGTTTCAAGTCCCTGCTGAGAGGCGACAAATTGTAATAAACAAATTTTATGGGTGTTGGGTTGTAGTTGTAAAATTGTTGGGCCAAATTTAAAATTCTAAAAAGGCAAATAAAAATAAAAATCAGTAGAGATGGAAAAAATAGAAATTAAACAAACCTCGAAAGAATTGTGTTCCAGAAGTCAGAAAAAGTAACCATATTATTACAATACAGATTTACCAATTGGATAGTAAATCTATTTTTTAAATTATTAATTCCAAAATGCAAAATGCTAAGACGCCATGATGATTATATCTTATATATATATAATTTCTTTTTTTTAAATTCTTAACAAGTGGCAAAGTGAAATTTTACAAAATAAAGTTTAACGAAACAATAAGTTGTTTTGTTTGTACTTTATATTTTTTGTATCCTTTGAATGCCAACTTTTTTTTTAAATAAAATATTAAGTTACAGTTTAAATAAATTACACGCGGTTCCACTACAGCGGCGAAAAGTTCAAATATAGTAGCCAATTTTTCCAAATTCAATTGTTATTTATTATTATTATATATATATATAAACAACGAAATAAATATATTATATATACACTGGCCGCCAAAAAAATCGACCCACCCGTATTTTTTTACTTACAAAGTTGTTATCTTAACTATGCGACGACCTAGGTGGATTGTTTTACTTATGGGACATACATTTAACATTTTATTACCCACTTGATATTGATTTGGAGGAGTTGTAAGTGTTATTGAGGATATTTGGAATATTTTTAAAGTATTGATAAGAAAACGTTACTTTGTGCACAAAGTGCATGGTTAGTTTATTTCCAGTTCTTAACGCGGAGTCATCTCGGTTCGATGTTTATTATTGATTAAGTGTATGAAACTTTGTTGAAACAATAATTTTAATAAGTTTAAACATAAAAAAATGGATACTACTGAAGCAGAAGCTGCTCAAGTCGTAGCTCTTATTCATGAGGGGTTAAGTCGGCGAAATGTAGCTAGAACACTAAAATTAAGTCGTTCAGCGGTGCGAAGAGTGTACAAACGCTACTTGGAGACTGGGGAGTATCGCCGGAGACCAGGATCTGGCAGGGGGCGTGTCACGAACCCGACCGATGACCGTTTTATTAGTTTGACGTCTTTAAGAAACCGACATCTTTCGGCTGTTGACGTTCAAGGTAGACTCCGAGAAAGTCGTGGGGTGTCTGTGAGTGAAAATACTGTAAGAAGAAGACTTCGAGAGCAAAACTTAACCCCTCACAAGCCAGCAACAGGACCAAAACTCACAGCATCCCATCGACAAGCAAGACTACAATTTGCTAGGCAGCACGTCGATTGGACACTGGACCAATGGGAGACAGTATTGTTCAGTGATGAAAGCCGAATGTCTCTAGTAGGCTCTGATGGACGACGTAATGTCATGCGAAGGCCAGGAGAACGCTACTCTTAGTGTTGCATTCGAGAAACAGTCCGATTTGGTGGAGGCTCTACAATGTTTTGGGGAGGTATTTCTTTGACGGGACGCACAGAGCTGGTTTTTTCCGTAATCGTGCTGTTAATGCTGAAACTTACATAACGGACATTCTGGAGCCTCATGTGATGCCTTACGCTGGATATATTGGGGATAATTTCCAACTTATGCACGACAACGCACGACCTCACGTCGCTAGAATTGTTAAAGACTATCTCAGGGAAGTCGAAATTCCAGTTATGCAGTGGCCAGCCAATAGTCCGGACTTAAACCCGATAGAGCACCTCTGGGACCAGCTAAAAGGTACGGTTCGAGCACGAAATCCAATTCCAGAAACCCTGAATCAACTGGAAACTGCCCTAACTGAAGAATGGCAACGGACCCCACAGGAAGACATTAAAAAGCTAATCAGGTCACTTAATAGGCGTATGCAGGCAGTGATTAGGTCAAGAGGAGGAAACACTCCCTATTAAAGTAAGATTTAGGCACCCAAATTTAAAAACAAACGGCATAATCGTTTTGTACACAAAAAAATAAAATTGCGTAAAATTTTGTGTTTTCGTGTTTTGTCACATATTTACCTAAAAACCTATTTTTTGCGCACTATTTCTGTTTTTGTACAATCCTACAATTGCATTTTTTCATTATCAATCTTAAAAATATAAATATGTGGTAGTTTAAAACCATACGATAGCTTTTTTACAAAAAATGTAGGTGGGTCGATTTTTTTGGAGGCCAGTGTATATTTATTTCGTTGTTTATAAGCAACTTCGGTAAGTAGAACGTTGAATATTTAACCGTCATTTTGAAACTTTTGAAAGGAACCACGAAACTAAATTTAAAGTTTTATGATGTTAAATACCACAGATAAAGTTCACAGCACACACTTTTAAAACCGTGTATTATTATTATAATTCATCTTTTAGCCTTTGTTTACACCTTTATAATATTCACGTATTCATTGTCACTGAATTAACTGACCTTGCTCACACGCAGCCTTGAGGCTGTTCACTGGTCAGTAAAGAAAGCTGGTGGAGGTAAAGATAACACACAATACGTATGCAATATTAGTTTTATGTAAAAACTGCCCAAAAAAAACACTGAAAACTCGAAATTGTTAGCAAAACTTTTTGATTGTGACAACTGCGTTTGACAGTGCGCATGCGGTTCCTACAGATAATAATTTATTGATTTTTAGTTGTGAAGCAAAACTTTTAATAAAATTATTAAAGAAATGGCAAAATAAATTATAACGCACAAATATCTGTTACAAAAATTATAAGATAAATCATAAGCAAAAGAGTATATTAAATATATCTAATCTCATTTCAATTTGACCAAAAATCTAGAGGACGCGTGTGTATACACGCGTCTAATGCGTACTTGTGTATGTGTGTGTGTTGTAGTGTGTAATGTTTTATTTTATTAATTTAAGGTTTTTCTAATGCATATTTCACAAAAACTTCTGCACTTCTCCTCTATCTAAACTTTAACTGTGCAAAATTTCATTCTTCTTCGTCCACGCAATTGGCGGTAAAAGGGGTACAAAGTGTAAGTGCTTCACGTATTTATATTATAGAAAAAAATTATAGCAATTTATAGCAATATAAGGAGTTTATAGCAATAGTAAAAAATTAAACAACGATTTTGATAGTAAGATGTAATTAACAAAAGTATAAATAACTTAAACTACAAAGACTGTCTGACAAATACACTATCCACAAATTGCGTAACATTAAATTATATTTATTTGTAGCAAATGTAGAATAACATTGAAATACGTCAATTATTTTTACAACACTGATTATTAAAAAAAAAGAAACTAAGTAATTTCCTTGCTACAAATATTTTTTAAATATATTTATTAGCACATATTTGCGCAGTAATTCATGAATTCTTAAAATAACGAAAACACTTCAAACGAGAAATCATTATTTCCAATATCGATTTTACAGATTTCTCATTCAAATTATTTTCATTGTAAACTTAAATCTACGCACATAACGCTTACATATATTATGGCATTCCATATTTTGTATTGGGATATTTTCAAACAATAAATTAAATCAACAATAATTAAAAAAGTATAAATAAAGTATTAACTTTGGTGGTTGAAAGCTTAAAGGGTCAATGATTAAATAAATAAGATGAAACTAAAATTGTTTTACGGTTTAAAAAAGCAAGCGATAATAAAGCTATATTATGTCTAATAATTAAATATTTTTCAAAAATTGCTTTTGATATTGTTCTGGAATCTTCTACCTTCTAACAAATTCCAAATAAAACGACCGTCTTTCCTGGACTAATATTGCTATTTCAGACTAGCAATCATATTTATTATTGTAACACATTTTGTTATCTAGCTCAATGGCAACCACATATACTCGGATTGTGAATTCGATTAACGTTAACAACACATACACAAGCTTGGAGAGGAAAATATTGACCTATTTATCAAATAGTAAAGTTAAAAAAATCAAGGTATTAAACCCACCCAAACAGGGTTGGATCAACCGGGATGTCATAGATGCAATAAATAAAAGAAATAAATTATGGCAGCTAAAAAATAAATCTGACGCCAGATATAAAACTATAAATGAAGATTTGGACAAGCAGAAGAAATTGGTTACCGAAATTATTCAAAATTTAAAACACAATTATTACCTTAAAACCTTAATACCTGCTTCAATAAGCCTACCAAGATGTGGAATTTAATAAAAAGTCTGTCCATCAATAACACCAAAAGCGTACTATGACCACTTAGACTCCAAATTGATTCCAACGGTTTTGTTGATGAGACAGAAGTATGTGAACAGTTTAATTTGTATTTTTCTATGATTGGGTTAAATTTAGGGAATAAGATTATTTCACTATATCCTATACAACACACTCCACATTTGGTTAAAAATGGAAATGAAATTTCAAAATTTGAACCCGTTACCATAAATGAAGTACAGAAAATAGTAAAGGATTTAAAAACAAACAGCAGTTCTGGCCTAGATGGAATAAGTATTAAATCTGTTAAGTCTTGAGCTGCTGGTGGCCGATGAATTAAGTTGCTGCATAAATGAATGTTTTGAAAATGGCATTTTACCAGATAATTTAAAGACAGCGAAGGTGACACCTATATAAAAATCAGGAAGTAAATTAGATCCAGGTAACTACCAACCCATTTCTGTTCTACCTGTTCTTTCAAAAGTCTATGAAAAGTCAATTTATAATCGTTTGTACACATTTCTAACCCGTAATAAGATTTTATCTCAAAAGCAATATGGTTTTCGACAACACTTAAACACACTTTCAGCCATAATTGACCTCATCACCCGAATTAAAACCAATATTAACAAAAAAAGATAGTATTAGGTGTTTTTATTGATCTCAGAAAAGCATTCGATACAGTGAGCCATGATATACTACTGCAGAAATTATCTAATATAGGCGTAACAGGAAAGACCCTTGAGGTGTTAAAATCTTACTTAAATAATCGTCACCAAATTGTGAAAATAAATGACAAACAAAGTAGTCCAAGGCCCATTCTGTACGGCGTACCTCAAGGTTCCATTTTGGGACCTCTACTATTCCTAATATATATCAACGATATACAAGATATTGGGTTAAAAGGAGATTTGGCTCTCTACGCCGACGACTCTAGTCTTTTCTATTATGGTGCCTCTATTATGTCAGTAATGACATTATCAACGACGTTCAGAACGACCTACAGCTTCTTGATATATGGTTTAAACGTAATTTGCTGACTATTAATATAGAAAAAAACAAAGTATATAATATTTACTGCAAAAAACAAGAAGATAAAAGCCTACACTGAACCTACTATTAATTCCGAACAGATAAATAAAAAGACGTCGGAAAAATATCTTGGTTTGATACTCGACAATAAGCTGACATGGGAACCACACATCCAAAAAATCATATCAAAATTATCATCCTTGACCGGAGCTCTTCGTGGTGTAGCGCGATGTTTACCGCGAAAAGTAAAATATCTGATATATAACTCATTGGTGAAACCACATATCGATTACTTAATTGAGATCTGGGGGACTGCGGTGAAAGTACACCTTAAGAAAATACAAACCGCTCAAAATAAATTAATTAAACTGTAATTTAACTACAACTTCCTAACATCATCTGAAAAAATTTATAAAAATACTAAAATAGTAAATATCGCTCAAACATATGCCTATAAAACGTGCATATTAGTACGAAATATATTGAATAAAGAAATCCACACAAATTTAAATTTTAAAACAAAATCAGCTACACAAAGAATTCAATTACGTAACACAGATCATATTACCTTGCGCATGCCTAGAACTAATTACGAAAAAAAAAAATTACTTTCGAGGGAGCTAAGCTGTACAACGGGTTACCGTGAGACATTAAAGAGCCCACATCTATGGCAAGTTTCAAAAGACGTCTAAGATTTTATATAACAAACAACATAGTACAATAAATATATATAAATGATAAAACAATAATTCTAAAAAATTCTAAAATCAAAAAAAAATCTGTCTAAAAAATGGAAAAAAAGGGAAAATATATATTAAAAAAAAATAATAAAATAAAATGATGAACAGATTTCATTAAATATACCGCATCCATACTTTTGTATTCCTGAGGTGACACGGCGGGCGATATGTTTAACAAGCTCGTCGATCGTCGATCGAGAAGAAAAAATTTCTGCATCTACCTTCTTTCTTATGAATTTTTGTAACACTGTACGCTTAGATTTTTATATTAGCTTGTAACTTTCACATGTTAGTGAATTTTTGTAATTCTTTATGAGAAATAAATTCTTTAAACTTAGTATTTTACTCGATATTCAGAGTGTTTCCAATATTCTTGTAGTGGTACATTTGTGTTAGTTTTTTCAAGTTATACATTTCTATTCTAATAAGATTCTGTATAACATTGTCATTAATAAATTTATTTTTAACTTTAGAGACTATTGTAACTATTTTAATCCCTGATTTGATTTGTGTTCCTTGACGAAATAATTTTGGCTGTTGTTTCTTATTGTATGTTTGTGTTGTACATGTCTGTTTGGCAACACTTTCACATGTTAAGGTCACCTTACCTATATAATATTTAATCGTATAAATCGCAAGAAAAATAGATAAATAGTATAATAATGATATCCTGGGACATTATTCACACACGGCCATCTGACCCCAAACCAGACAACCGATCTACTACATATAGTACTTTTTATTTTGTAAATGCATACTTACAAAAATAGACTTACCAGACTCAGGACAAACAGACATGTTCATGCACACAAATGTCTGTCCTGGGTGGGAGTCAAACCCACAACCTTCGGCGTGAAATTTAATTATCTACCGACCACGCCAATCGTCCCGTCATAATTAATATTAATAAAATAGATTTTTATATGTATTCTAATTTTTATGTGTTTTCAGACTAGCGACGTATCGGAGTTTGATTCCCTGTGAAGACTGTTATTTATTTATTTAAATATAATTAAATTGTCACCAACATAGAGGCTATTAGTTTTTCAAATAGATCATTAAAATTAATATATTAAGTTACCAAAATTTCATACAATTTAAGCAGTGTTGGATTTGGTCTTAATACCGTAATTGAAATACATAATTGAAATATATCATTATTCAAAATGTAAAATGTTACATTGTATCTGAAAAAAAAATTAATATATATGTATTAGTATTTTCTATAATTATCAGTATTTAAATGCCTTTCTAGATAAATCATAAATGTCATATTGTCGAAACTCATAGATCATTAATTAACAAAACAATATTTACCGAAATTAATAATTAAATTTGAAGCAATTTTACTGTAATTCAACTTTTACGTACACTCTATAATCTATAATGTATATTTATATAAAGGCTTTTTGCATACCCGTTTAGGTACCAACATTACGGTCAAATATTAAAGTATTGTTCTATTTTAATGTGTCTAGTTGGGGGTTTTGGCACACGCCCGATCGATTGCACTCATCCATTTTCACGTAGCTGGCTTCGTTCAAAAGTTAACAAAAACCATTAGGTGTGTAATTAGGAGCCTAAAGAGCTTATTGTCATTGCTAATGAAGGCTGGAGTCGAGATAAATAATTATCTCTTTAACAAGTTGTTTCAATCTTCACACAAACCTTTTAGCACGTAGACGTACATGTTCACGATTTTTCATTTTTATCATCCATTTACCGCTATATTTGCTGGTCCAAGTGGTTGTGGAAAATCTGTATTCGTTACAACCTTTATTAAATACATGAAAGAAATTTGTAATACATATTTTCATCAAATTACTTGGTGCTATGATGAAATGTAGCTCTTATACAACCTCATACAAGTAACCTACTTCCAAGGCATACCCGATCTTAGTATGTTTGATGGGAAGGAACCACAACTAGTTATTATTGATGACCTTATGAGAGAGTCTGATGGTCGTATCGTTGACATATTTACAAAAGGAAGTCATCACAGAAATTTAAGTGTATTTTATACAACACAAAATTTATTTCATCAAGGTAAAGGACAACGAGATATTTCATTGAATTCAAGTTATATAATTTATTTTAAGAATCCTCGTGATAAAACACAAATACGTTATTTAGTACGTCAAGTTTCTCCAGAACAACCGAAATACTTGGAAGATTCGTATAAGGATGCTACAAAAGAACCTCATGGTTATTTAGTCATAGATTTGAAACAGGATACTATTGATATTTGTCGTATAAACTAAAATATTTCCTTCAGAAGATAGGTGTTGTACCGTGTATGTACCATCAAAAGGGTTTAAATATGATACATCAACAAATATCAATCATTTACAAATAATGCAGCGACGTTTCAAGACGTACAGAGATTTATTGAGTGCTCTACATACCCTTAAACCGAAATATAGAAAAGCTCTTTTGGAATCATGTGATGAGAAAGACATAAATTGTATTTGTAAATGCATTCATAACGTTCTCCATGTAAAAGTAGAATTGAAAGAGAAAGAAAAGAAAAAAATAAACAAATATAGAAATATACTTCGAAAGTTAGTACGAAAAGGAACGAACCATGTAAGGAAAAAAATTATAATACAAAAAGGGGTGCATTTTTGCTGATAATTTTAGTTTCTATTCTAAATGGCTTGGTAAGCTCATTAATTTGAGGAAACAAAATGGATAATGCTAAAAAAATGTTGCCGATTGAGCCAAGCTTGCTAGAAAAATTAAAACAACATAACACTCATATATAACTATACATAACGCTGATACTCCACTATCACGTTTGGATTCAGAAATGCAAAATATATTGAATAGTGACATAGAGGATCGGAAGAAGTGTATTTTGTACTTACAAACGCTTTAACGATACTTAAATTTTACAAAAGAAGATCGACAACCCCTTCACATACCAATTTAGTATCTACTACTGACGTGGATGATCTTTTAAAACATAAATCCAAGGTGAATAATAAAAATGAAAAAATTGATGCTATCGATGCGATGTCCTCGTACATCGCTTCGACCACATCATCAGAGTACGTCGAAGTTGGCGCATATACCTGTACGACCTTCAGGGAGTACCTGTCGGAAAGTTTTAGGACAAGGTACGCTACCCGGTTCGACACACTACTGATTTCCACAATGCTGCTAATGAGATCTTTTTTGACTAGAAAACCGACACCACCCTGGGAGAGGTTATCACCTTCGCGGAAGTAGAGTAAGTTACCGGACTCTAGAGTTATCGTGTCCTCCCCCTGTCTTCGGACTTCAAATAACCCCAGTATATGCCAGTTTATATGACTTAACCCTACTTCTAATTCGGCGAGGTGATGGTCCAGCCTCATCGAGCGTCCATTATACGTTGCCATGTGCAGTCGTTTTATACGGTAGCCTGCCGTGAACCGGTGATTCTTAGCACCCCCTGCCCTGCCGATACCGCGACCGCTACCTTGGTCGGGCCTAGCGGGCTTGCCGGTAACTGGGGGCCTTTTTTTGGGCGCATCTGCCATTAATGGAGGGGTTTGCCCATACTCGCCGCGCTGGGCAGGCGTGTTGGCGAGCGCAGTAGGGGGGTAAGATGTTTATGGGAGGGGGGACGCTGTTGCCCTTTCCCCCTTTTCCCCGTCCCTCAGTCGCCTCTTACGACACCCACGGGATGAGATTGGGGGAGTACTATTCTAAGCCGGTACTCCACGGCAATTAAATTTCAATATCCATGTACAGTGTATATTGTTCAAGAATATGAGAACATTATTTACATCACAAAATGGATGAAAATGCCTGACCAAAATGCACCATCTACATTGTTCTATAAGACTCATATACCTGCAACAAACTATGACAATATTGATCATGTTTTATCAGCATTAAATAAGAAGTTGGTCATACTTATAAAAACTGTAAAAAGATACCAAGTAGTATGTGTTTTAAATGTGGTAAATTGAATGTCTAATATCACGAAATCTTATAACAATTGTAATCTTTCAAAAAACGAGTAAAGTTTTGTCAGACACAAGTTCTTAATAAAGAATCAGTTGATCTGACAAAAATTAAATTTTCTAAACCTAATGCTTCTGAAATTCGTAAAGATTTTTTTAATTTCTGTAATTACTTAAAACTATTTCTTTCAATGAATAAATTTGCTCCAATTTTATTTACAAAAAATAGCGACACACATCCATTTTTAAAATTCCAAGTTTACGGTAAATCATTTACAGCTTTATTAGATAGTGGTGCTAATAAGAGTGTACTAGCTTCTAATAGTAATTTGCTATTTCTCAACTTAAGACTCAAACTTAAGACATGACAACTAGCGTCATAAAGCTTGTACTGCTGATGGTAGTTCACAAGATGTTTTAGGTACTATAGATATTCCAATTACTTGTGACAATGTAACTCGCATTGTACAATTCATGGTGGTTCCATCACTAAATCCAGATATTATTCAATGGTTTGATTTTTGGCTCGCATTTAATTTAGCTCATGAATTATTTAGAAATATAACTTTTGAAAGTAAAATTAAAAACAATAATTCTATAATTATAAACTTCTGTAACTAAAATTCTGTAACTTCTGCTGTTCAACTTTCTTCTTCTGAGAAAGAACAATTAAATAATATTATAAAACTGTTTGAAGAAATTTCTTATGAAAAGAAAAGTCTATGTTTAACACATTTAACAAAACATAAAATTATAACTGTTGGAGATCCTATTAAACAATGGTATTGGCGTATTAGTTTTGCGTAACAAAAAGGACTTTATGATGAAGTTCAAGTTTTGATGAAAGATGGTATTATTCAATCTTCTAAATCACTAAAAAAGATGGTGGTATAAGACTTTGTTTAGATTCAAGAAAATAAAATTCTGTTACTTTTAAAGATTCATATCCTTTACCTTACACATAGCGAATTTTGGATAATTTGCGTGGTGCTAAGTTTATCACAGCAATAGATTTGTCTAAAGCGTTTCTACAAATTCCTTTAGAAGAAACTTCCAGAGAGAAGACTGCCTTCGTAATTCCTGGAAAGGGATTGTTCGAATTTGTTCGTATGCCCTTCGGTTTAACTAATACTCCTGCAGAACTACAAAGATTGCTAGATAAACTTATTGGTGTAGAATTCGATTTGAATGTATTCGTATATTTAGATGATTTAATAGCAATTTCTAGTGATTTTTAAACTCATTTAACTCTTTTATGTAAAATTTATCATAAATTAAAAGATGCTAGTTTAAATATTAATTTGAAAAAATTTGAATTTTGTAAAGAATGTTTACGTTACATAGGCAATGTTGTTGATAGTAATGGTTTATATACAGATCCTTCTAAGTTAACTGGAATAAAAAAAATTCCTCGTCCTATAAATGTAAAGCAAGTACGTAGTTTTGAGATGAAGTATGTGTTCAAGTTATGGTAGATTTATAGAAAAATTTGATGATATTGCTAATCTTTTAACTAATCTTACTCGTGGTAGTAGAAATAGTAAACGTGCCGTTGAATGGAATTCAGATTGTGAAGACTCTTTTATAAAACTTAAACTAGCTTTATTAATTAAGTGCTCCTGTATTAACCTGTCCAGATTTTAATAAAACATTTTTTCTACATTGTGATGCTAGCTCTTACGCTATTGGTAGTGTATTGTGTCAAAAAGATGATGGTGATCATCCAACATCCGGTTGCATTTTATTCTAGAGCATTTAATAAATGTGAAAAGAATTAAAGTACTACTGAAAAAGAACTTCTTACTATATTAGATTCAATCGAACAAATTAGACCCTATATTGAAGGTATAGAATTAACTGTGGTAACAGATCATGCTAGTTTAAAGTGGTTATTACATTTAAATAATCCAAGCGAATGCTTAGTGCATAGTCAGCTCGTATATCTCAATTTACTTTTAATATAATTCATAAAAAAGGTATCTTACATGTTGTTCCTGATACATCATCTCGTTATTCAAATTAATGCTATTGATATTCCATCGGAAATAACTTATCGAGATGAAGAAATTCGTGATCCTTGGTATCATAAAATATTTGTAGGATGTCAAAAATATCCTTTAAGATATAAATATTATAAAGTTGAAAACAATGTTCTTTATAGATTTGGTAAGCCTCAATTTCAATTAAATAATAATTTAAATTTCAATTAAATAATAATTTAATTGAAATTGCTTGGAAAACACTTATTCCTAAAGAAAATGTTATTGAAACTATTTATAATAGCCGGTTGGCTTGGTTGGTAGATCCTTGCCTTTTCACGCTGAAGGTTGTGGGTTCGATTCCCACCCATGACAGACATTTGTGTGCATGAAAATGTCTGTTTGTCCTGAGTCTGGGTGTAATTATCTGTATAAGTGTGTATTTACAAAAGAAAAGTAGTATACGTAGTATATCAGTTGTCTGGTTTCCATAGCACAAGCTATGTACAAGCTTAATTTGGGATCAGATGGCCGTGTGTGAAAAATTTCCCAGGATATTATTATTATTATTAGAATATATTTCAAATTGTGAAACTTGTAAAGCTTATAAGCACTCTAATGCTCCATTTTTGGGATAATGACTAATCAAAAGATTGTTTCTCAGCCTATAGTTTCTCAGATATAGTTGGTCCATTGCCTAAAACTTATTCTGGTCAACGTTACATTTGTACAGTATTGGATGTATTTACTAAATATTGTCGGTTAAATCCATTATGTAATGCTACAACAAAATCTATTTGTAGATTCTTAGAAAAAGATACCTTTCTTAAATTTGGTTGTCCAAAAATTATAATTTGTGATAATGGAACTCGATTCACAGCAAAACATTTTGTAGAATTTTTGAAAGGTTTTAATATAAGCAAAATATTTTATAACACTTTGTATACGCCTCAAACTAATCCTATGGAACATTATCTTAAAACTCTAGAAACTTGCATAGCTTGTTTTGTTCATGATGATCATAGAACTTAGTCAAAATATTTAAATCAAGTTCAATTAGCTTTGAATAGTAGTATAAATTTAGCTACTGAATTCACTCCTAATTTTCTAATGTTTGGTCGTGAAGTTGTAATTGATGCTTCATTACATCGTTTCAGTAATTCAATCATTCACATTTGAATGAGCTTGAAGTTAGTAACCAACATACTTATGCAGTAACTTTGAATTCCCTAAGTTCAATTTTTGATTTAGTAACCAAATCTTTGCTTAAAGCTTATAAAAAGAATGCTCTCTTATATAAAAAAGGAAGGAAGGAAAGTTATTTCTTATGGGTCAGTTGATATAAATTAGAGAAGAAATTTTATCTTGTCTAATTCTTCACAATATTTTTCGGCAAAACTTGCTCCTAAGTTTATTAAATCTCAAATAATAGAGAATATTTCTAATAAAGTTTATATTCTGAAAGATTTGGGAGAAGGTACTATTGGTTATACGTTATCATGTCAAAGATATTATTAAAATATAATTTTGGTATAACTAAAATATTTTGTAGTTATATTTAGGTTTAGAATAAATATGGCTTTGTTAAAGATGAGCGAGACAAGAGACGAGATGAGAGAGGTATGATAGAAAGTTCGCCATAAACTTGTGAGTTGATTGAGTGATATGATTCTAATATGAATATCTTTCTACAAATATATTTTTCTAGTTATAACACTATACGTCTAGGACATTTTGGTTTTCAAAATAAAATGATTCCATTTATTTCTTGACCCCATAAGATCTTATAAATTTTGTTTGTTATATTTGTGATATTGTTTTTACAATATATTTTTGTGTGTGTTTATACTTTTGTAAACATATTGTTTATGTGTTATTGTAAATAACATTTTTGTAGTTTTGTTGAACATTATTACATATTTTAGTAATAAGTTATTTTTAGTTAAAGTTTTGTAGCAAGAAGGTGGTCTTGGGCCGGACACAGACTCAATATTTATTTGGAAGTTTTGTTTAACTATGTTCGGAAAGCTGATGGTGTAGAGTCGGTCACAGTACAAACTATTTTTGTATGCTTTCGCTTTTGGAAAGACGTGTAGTGTTGCGTCGGCCACGGTAGTCATATTTCTTACTCTAAATTAACACAAGTTTTATTAGACTACTCATTACTTTCGAGTGAGGTTATATTGATTCCTCATCTCCAAGGTAGAATATATATATATATATATATATATATCCATACCGTAACCGTAACAGCCTGTGAATATCCCACTGCTGGGCTAAAGGCCTCCTCTCCTCTTTTTTGAGGAGAAGGTTTTGGAGCTTATTCCACCACGCTGCTCCAATGCGGGTTGGTAGAATATATATATATATATATATATATATATATATATATATATATAGAAGGTATATATATATATATATATATATATTTTTTTTTTTTTACTTTTTCTTAGAAAAAACATTTGTTATAGTTTTGTAGCTAAGTTAGTTTACATTTCTCAATCTTCCTTTGTAGATTTTCTGATTGCTTATGTCACTCTAATGTTTTGTTCAATAGAGTCGACCTCTACTGTTATTAAAAGTCGGAGAAAAGAGTCTCTCAGAGCGAGCTCCTCTTTTATTTTTTTGGTTGGGGGGTAATGTAACGTAGTTCTGGCGTACGTTACATGGTTGCTTTGCTTTAAAATAAATACGACAAATTTATTAAAATTATAACCTATATATATAACTATAATTATGTTTATACAATATTTGAATTTGACGTCTCGTTATAATGCAAATTTTTATGCATTATGCACTTTCGAACTAATTTTAATTTATTTTCTTTGAGATGCTCTTTGACATTTGTCTAAGACTTCACTTTCCTTCCGGTCATTGAGTCGTAATGGTGACCTAAATTAGTTTTTGCAGTTTTTGTAACTTTAATTTTTTTGTAAACTCATAATATGGTTTAAAAGTATTGTTTTCATGAACAATATTTCATATTTTGGTGAAATTAATTAAAATCCAAATTGGATTGTTTAAATAATCGTGGATTTGCTATTATCTTGGTACATCTCGTGGGAATAAAATTCGAATTGGATTCTTAAGAAACCTACCCTTGGAAGATTAATTTCAAGATGTCTTCATGATATTCTTTGGAAACACTTTAAGGAGGTTTAAACTTTAATTAACTAACTTAAAGAACTGGACTTTGGTATGTAATTTCTACATATTATTTTCGCCGCTGTAGTAGAACCGCGTGTAATTTATATAGCCTGTAACTTAATATTTTATTTAAAAAAAAGGTTAGTATTCAAAGGATTTAAAATATATTTACATATTGTAACTTTGTATTTAGATTAGAAAATTAAACTGATAATATTTATATTTATAACATTAATTTTGCATTCATTTAGATAACAACTTATTGTTTTGTTAAATTTATTTTGTAAAATTTCACTTTGTCACTTGTTAAGAATTTAAAAAAAAAAGAAATTATTAGATGTAACTTAATTATATTAACTTTAAATGGATATAATCATCCTGGCGCCTTAGCATTTTGCATTTTGGAAATAATAATTTAGAAAATAGATTTACTATCCATTTGGTAAATCTATATTGTAATAATAGGGGTACTTTTTCTGACTTCCGGAGCACAATTCTTTTAAGGTTTGTTTAATTTCTATTTTTTCCATTACTACCTATTTTTAGTTGCCTCTCTAGAATTTTAAATTTAACCTAACAATTTGCAAAATATACATAACAATTAAAACAAAACATAAGTATAATTCTTTTTTATGCTAGTCATTTTTTTTTGGATTTGTTTTTTATTTAAATGTTACATCATTTGTTTGAAAAAGATACGACAATAAACTGAGTAGCCTTGGCAAAGTCTGTAATTTTATTTAGTACTACCCATTACCCCTGGCTTCGCTCTCGCTTAACTATAAAGAAAGGATAAATGATTGTTAGGAAGTCTGTGATTTAATTTAAGAACCATGAAATGTCATTCTGGTTAGAAAAAAATAAGGTTTTTTTTATTTTTAGATTAATGATTACTCTTTTAATAATCATCAGTGAACTGACTGTGAATTCCTGTAGTTTCACTTAATATATTTTATAGTGACTTAAATGGATTGAAGAAAAAAATATTTTTTACAAATCTTCCGATCTACGATATTATATGATTATGTTGCTTAAATACCCCGGCATCTATCCACGCTGTTGGATATATTTAATACTACAAATGAGCAAATTCACCAATATTTACTTTTATTCTATTGTAACAAAATCAGGTTAAACAAAACTATTCAACTCACTGAAAACTTTATTTATAATTAACAATCGAAGCACCTCTCAGTAAACGGTGGTAGAGCTTTGGGCAAGCCTGTCTCGGTAGGTACCACCCACTCATCAGATATTCTACAGATAAACAGCAATGCTTAGGATGGTTCCGTTCTGGTTGGAAGGATGAGTAAGCCAGTGTAACTACAGGCACAAAGGACATAACATATTTGTTCCCAAGATGAGGAATGGTTAATATTTCTTACATAGCCAATGTCTAAAGACAGTGGCGAGAGTTACATCAGGTGGCCCATTTGTCCGTCCTACCTATAACATAAATAGTAATAATAATAAATTTATACACTCAAAAACATGTATACGATTGTAGTTGGCAGTTTTATCTAAATCTAGGGTTTTTACATAAGCAACATAGGTGGTGGACCTCTGACTCCGAAACTAATATAAATTGTAATATCAGTCAGCGATTCTGATATTACAATTTATATACATAGGTACATATTATTTATATCAAAAAACGACTTTTGCGGTATTTCCTTTTGGGGCTAAAATTACTTAGTTACTCGCAGAGCTCACTCTCGAGCATGCATCATAAAAACTGTTCATGTGATAACAGTTCTCATAAAAATCAGTGCCGGCCATGTTCAATGACAGGCAATGGAAATTTTGATTGTCATGTGGAAGCACACTAAGAGGGAACTTTATACTTTCAAATTTAAATGATATATTCTCATGGATATTTTCGGAATGAATACTACCTCTCATCGAGCACATCCTAAAATTAATCTGTACCTGTGTACCTCTCATCGAGCACATCCTAAAATTAATCTGTAGGAATTACGGAAAAGTAAGGAATGAGTATGTCAGGGGATCGTTCAAGGTAACAACAATTGTTGAAAAACTGAAGGAATGTCGACTGCGCTGTTACGGCCATATCTTGAGACATGACGATGACCATCAAGAAAGCCTTAAATATCTCGGGCCGACCGCGGGGAAGAGGGCGATCGCCCGCATCCTGTTGGTCAAACATGCCAAAAGAGGCCCAGAAAGAGAGTTCTATGGCGCAGACGTACAAGGAGACCCGATCCCAGCTGAACTAGTAAGAGGGTTTGGACAAAGAAGAAGAGGAATTGAGTCATGTTGAGGTAAAGGTTCGAGACTCAATTAAGTGGTGCACATGGCAATAATGGAGTAGGTTTTTTTATATTTGCCGGGAAGGCAAACGACTCTACTGCACCTGATGGTAAGTGGTAGTAGAGTCCAAACGGGACGACAGCCAGTACAGTCGGGAAGAATGTTCTGCACTAGCCGCCCCCGCCTTGCCGGCCCGCAAGATGCCTCTTCACGCCTCGTGAGCTGTTAAAGAATTCCATTTTTTGGAAGTGCAACAAAAAAAAGAGTTGCCAAATTTCTTTGTGCGCCATGGAATTGATGTCACAGTTAGGCAGTGACATCGAGAGCCAGCATGCGTAGACTTATGAAGGGAAGGGAAGGGGAAGCAGGAATTAGAGACGTACGTACGTATGTTTTTATAACTTTTGACAGACTCAACCGATTGCAATGAATTAAAGACTAAACGAAACCTTGAAATACTTCTTATAATTGAGTTATTTCAATTTGTAATTTGCAGCCAGGACAAACAGACAGGTATGGCCCGTGTGACATGATGATTGATGCAGGAAAGCCCTCTGGCCACATGATGGGGTCGAGGGAGTGCAACCTACCCATCACGAAGGGTGAGGTGGTCTTAGGCACACATATCACCATCAATGTCGAACAGTTCCAGGCCGAGAAGGAAGCTGCAATGTCGACATGAGCGCAGAACTCAGCTTCCTTTAGACGAATATAAACCATTGCGCCGGGGCTCAGAATCTACTACTGCAGTCCGTTGCGTTTTTCCAGCAAAAAAAAGGACTGACAGACAAAAATTAAAAAAAAAACGGATGTTTAGGTAAACCGCAAATAGCCATATTAACTTTAAAAGAGGCAGTTATTTTGAAATCACAGACAGACACTTCAATTTTATTTATATGTTTGACAATAGAATACTTTAATAACATTCACACTTAAATAAAATTTAAATAAATCATGGTCGATTTTCGACCACTGGGTGATTCACCTTCGACCACTGGGTGATACCTTGGAAACGATCACTTCAGGTCATTTAAATAAAAATATAATTTTATCAACCATATTGTAAGACATACTAAATTATACTTGATATAAATTCGCGTATGCGTTTATTTCCGAATCAGTGGTAGATTTTTTATTTATCACTATGCAAAGCGTAACGCTTCTAAATTATATATATATGTACATAAAAGATATTGTATATATGTATTTTTAACGCAATAGAACCCAAAATAATGATTGTAAGAATTTTTGTCTGTCTGGGCGTTTATGCGCGCTCTCCTATCTTAGGAATGGCTTAACTGATTTGTGTGCGGTTTTCAATAGTGTAATGTGGAAAATTACACTTCAAATTTAGTGTTTGTTTTATTTCAATTGACTTATAAATAAAAAAGTTATGTCAATTTAAAAAATCACGTCGAATATTTATTCATTAAAAATGCTATCATATAACTGTCAGTTTTCAGTTGAATTGGCTGAAACTTTAGCTACCTATAAATGATAGTCTGTAAAATGATAATGATTGAATGTTTATAGGAACACAACAGAGTAAAAAAGGGTTAGGTATTTAGAGATTTTGATTATTCCAATGTAAGTTGAGCTCAGATCTATATGATCAATCGTATTAATTAGTGTCACACCCACGCGTATATGTACAGTGCGCCGAATGCCACGCTGTTGTTTATAGCATTGAGTTATATGCAGCGAACGCAGGTATGTCGGACACGCACGGCGCTGTCTGATAACAGGGACCTATTATTTTATTTATTTTTTTGCTGGAAAAACGCATTTACGCGTTTCCCCCTCATGAGGCGAGTCCCACATACCCCCTGTATGTGTGCTGCTCCAGTATGCAAACTCTGGCCGAGCTCCACCCAACCAGCAGACTACCAGCATTGGACAGCTTTCTTGCCGCATCTATCGGACTTGTCACGAGGGCCATACCCATATATCCGGGTCCACGTGACACCTCTCCACATCTTACCGTTTCAGTGGGGCAATTCCCTTCTCGAGCGACGCAATGATAATTTTTTCCTTTGTGACGGAGTCGTCTAGCCCCGTCACCTTATAGACAGTTTGTAGTACTTTTTATAGTTTGGACATTTTTCAACAGGTTGGTTGAAATTGCTCAATACTGAATACCTGAATATTTTTTTTCTGTTTGTAAATAACTGTAAAGCTTATAGGCTAGATAGGTATTTTGTTTCATCGCTGCTTATATTTTTTTCTCATTTTTTAAATAAACGAATTTATTTATAAATTTTAAGCGGACACATATACTGAAATATAATAAGTCTGCTCTTAGTGAGTTCTTTAAGTTATACGCGGATAGAACCGCACAGCTAGTGTATATGTTAAAAACATAAGATTTATGTGATTCCATTCGAACATGTAACATAATTAAATGCTTTAAAAATATTATATCTTCAGCTTCGGGCGTCATTACAGATTAGTAAATAAAACACCAATATAAATATGAGACATAGCGTTTTTATTTAATATTCAATAATAATTTAGTTTATCTATAGAATATTCAGCAATATTACAAGTACAACGTGAAACAATCGTAGCAAATTAGTTTAAAACTTAATATAGCAACGCACTAGCATTAATTAATTAACTTTAAGCACACCGATTCTTAAATAAAAACAACTATTATCTAACAGCATTGATTCAAAAATGAGGAATCAAAATGCTAATATGAAAACAATAGCTTTGAAATACATTCCTCTTAAGCTTATTAAGCACTTAACGTTCTTACTTTCTCTTCAGTCTCACCCTTATGAATTTATAACAAATTCCGATAATCCGAATCCTTACTTTTATAAGTATTCAAAAATCTACACATTCATTAAAATATTGGAAGTGAGCAAGCGCTGTATCTTACTAATAATATTCACGATCAACGTATTAGGTAACATTGATAAATATATTATATTAAATTAAAATATTCTTAAACCTATGAAAAGTTTCTTTTTTAGTATTTTTAAGTCAAATACTAGTAAACTTAATATTAAATAAATGAATTAAAACAATTCGACTAGACTCAAATGCTGTGACCATTAATCATATCTTACATTTTGTATCTATCTATCTAATTAATTCAGAAATTGTGCATGAATCAAAAACAATATATGATGTCCTGTGTCATTAAAAAGCATAATTTTAATTAAGGACAAATGTAGTTCCCTCACCCGTCTGCGTCTATTATTTCATTATTAAAATCATCAGATACGATTCAACCTAAGCTATATCTTATAAAATATTTGATATTTTCTACAATGTTAACATCATCGAGGAAGCGATTTTCGAGACTAATAAGCTAAGCGTTATCAATATAGGTCTATAGGTCAAGTAACATGGACCGATGTCGCTGAACGACGGTACAATACAAAAGTTTAGTACCAAAATACATCCAAAATTCTTCACTATATATGTTCCGTATTCTTAATTAAGATCAAATTCCTGGATAATGAAGTGCTCTGCACGTTCTTGTAAAGTACTGAGATATGGAATTAATTTCAAGGTATTCGATTCAGATAATTTGATTCGAGTCACATTTCAGACTTTAATGAGTTTCATTAATATTGATTTTAATCTTCACATAAAACTATAACTAAATGAAGAATTATAGAGACTAAATAATTTTATACAAATTTGTCTTAATTTTTATAAATCATAAATATAAAGTATATAATAATCATAAAGTATTGAAGATAAATAAAATCCATCAAATTAAATAGTCATCATAAACTTCTAACTTAATTCAAAATTTCCATGAGATAATGACACACTAGATCCCTTGCCATGCTAAGTACATAATTATATATGTAATATAGGACAGCAAATCACGCTTTCAATCAACTAAAGTTATAATATTATGTAAGATATAACAAAACCTACCAAAAAGCTTTTGATATAATGTTAAATATAGTCGATGTTAAGGCAAACAAATTTAGAAAGCAATACAATATAAACAGTGTACCTATTTGCCGAGTTTTTCTTGCGAGTGACTTAAACAATAGCAGCTGCAATGATAACATTTGCATTTTAGTAGGTACATAATAAAATAAACATGATATGTAAAATTTTTTAATAAAAGCTGCAGAAATAATAAAAAAAACTGTTTTAGTATAATATTCTTGAAGTAAACTAAAATTCAAACATACATCATATACTATAGATAGCACTAAGAGTGATGACAGTTTGATTAGGTTTTAGGAATTAATTTAGACAATTTAACTATTGTCAATTACGAAATAGTTTCAAAATACCTTCGCTGAGCTGGAATCGGTGGTGATGCTTGAGTTGCAGGTGGAAGAGAGGCTGGACAGTTACCAGATAGTGTTGTCGGTTACCTCTCTTCTTCCTCTCGTTTTTCTCCTAAGTTAATCATTTTTTCTAACTGAGCATAAATTACACAAAGTAACAAATTTGCAATAAAGCATATATGGAAACAGTTAACAGATATTAATTAAAATTTTAAGTAGTACCTAATAAAATTAATAATAATTTTAAGTCATACCTCTAACGATAGGAGTATCTCCAATATAGAAAGTTCAGCTGGTGCTTCGACAGTAGCTTCTCTCACAGAACCATCGCCACTAACAGCGTTAAGTGTGTCAGTACTATCAAAAATTATGTTTCACAGCTTCATTCTTAGCGATTTATGTTTAACAATGTAGTAGCGCCACCTACTGTATGCCTTGCACTGTAGTTTAAAGTTTTTTTTTTATTTTTTTATATCCCTGAGGTTCATAGCGAATTTCACTCACTCTGCGTTTCCGTGCTGTAGCCTTCGCACGTCTTCTGCTAATATTAGTAAATCAATTATTAAGTTACAAGTATAACTAAGAAATAAACGCTTTAAAATAATGGGGAAAAGAAAACGCACTTCATCGGGTGACGAGAAAATTAGAACAAAAATCAGAAAGTTGGAGAAGAAACTACAACGCAAGTCGAGGAGATTAAGGATAATATCGTCTTCGTCAGAGAATGAAATTAATGGTAAGTTATTAGAAAATTGAAATGCCCTATATATGTATGTATGTATGTATATAGTATGTCGATGCTTTCACCATTTTATGGAAGAACTTTAAATTCTATGCCTTTCCACCGTTTTTTGTTATTTTAAGAACTCTTAAAAAAATGTTAATGAAGAAGCAGAAGGGATTCTTGTTGTACCGAATTGGCCAACGCAGCCATGGTTCCCGCTGTTTTAAAAGACCGCTAGAGTTACCTTCAAGAGTTACTGCTCAAACTTTGAGCCACTGGATAAAAGATACCCTTAAAGACAGCACCATAGATAAGTCAATATTCAGTGCGCACAGTACACGACATGCAGCCACATCGAGGGCTAAACAATAAGGAGTTAGTATTGAAACTATTAAAAAAGACTGCAGGTTGATCTGATTCTTGCTCAGTTTATGCTAGATTTTATAATAGAAAAATCTGTAATCAAATCGATTTTGCAGAAACGTTACTAAATTGTTAATCTGATTACAAAACGTTTGGTTTTATTCATTTCACCGGCTCTAAACATCCTACATTGTTAAACATAAATCGCTAAGAATTAAGCTGTGAAACATAATTTAAGATCAAACGAACTTCTCAAGTGAAGTTCGATCATAATTATGTGAACAGCTTCATTCGATGCGATTTATCATCACCCACCCAATTTATTTACAGGTTAATATCAGCATAGCTATTTATACCCTATCCCTCAGCAGTGAAATGATAAAACTTAACAGGACTGCATACTTTAAACACAATGAGTGAAATTCGCTATGAACCTCTGGGTGTAGGCATATAAAAAAAAACTTTAAATTACCGTGCAAGGCATACAGTAGGTGGCGCTACTACATTGTTAAACATAAATCGCATCGAAAAAAGCTGTTCACATAATTATGATCAAACTTCACTTGAGAAGTTCTTTTCATCTTAAATTATTGAACGTTCCTTGGCCCGGGGGACACGACTATCCAATTCCTAAAAATTAAATCAATAGGCGATTAACAATGTTATAATATTAATAAGGTGACTAAATAAAAATATTAAAGAGTATCCATGTATCGAACAAGATTGTTTGACGGAAGGAAATTTGTTTTCGGAATATTCGAGATATTAAAAAATACACAGATTTCATTTCCGAGTATTTCTCCTTGGTAAGAAAGTATGCTTTTACCGAACAGGCGACCTGACTTCTATTGTATTACAATCCTTGAAATCTTTATCTTTTCGAGTTTGTTCTTACAGAGTAATGTACTGTAAATCTGGAAACATGAACCTATATTATCTTGTATTAACATTCGTGTCTGTAAGTGTAATAATGAATTACAGTACAGTAAACAAGAGGCTAATTCTACTAACAAATTGTCACTTTATCGCAATCGAATCGAAGTGTGATCGTTGCCGTTTATCCGTTTTCCTATTCTTTAATTTAATAATCGATTTTTGGCATAAAAGTTTTTTTTTTTATATATATTCGCCGGGAGGGCAAATGACTCTACTCCACCTGATGGTAAGTGGTAGTAGAGTCCAAACGCGACGACGGCCAGTACAGACGGGAAAAACGTTCTGCACTAGCCGCCTTCGCCTTGCCGGCCCGCAAGATGCCTCTTCACGCCTCGTTTGAAGGAACCCGTGTTGTAAGAGGAGGGGAACACGTGAGCTGGTAAGGAATTCCATTTTTTGGAAGTGCGACAAAGAAAGGAGTTGCCAAATTTCTTTGTTCGCGATGGAATTGATGTCACAGTTAGGCGGTGACATCGAGAACCAACTCGCGTGGACTTAAGAAGGAAGGGGGAAGCAGGAATTAGAGAGAATAATTCCTCAGAGCACTCGCCGTGATACAGTCGATAGAAAGCGCTCAGTGCTGCTATCTCACGACGCAATTGTAAAGGTTCAAGGGTGTTTGTGACCTTTACGTCGCCAATAATGCGTACGGCACGTCGCTGCAACCGGTACAAGGCCTCAAGTAGGTACTTAGCGGAGCCATCCCAAAGGTGCGAGCAATATTCCACGCAAGACCGTACCTGTGTTTTGTACAGCAGGCACAGTTGTTGTGGCGTGAAAAAGCGCCGCACCTTGTTCAGAACTCCGAGTTTCCGTGAAGCTGTTTTTATAACAGCCTCGATGTAATCCCTTGGACTAAGGTCGCAGCGAACGTCAATCAGTATTACCACAGAGGGAGGGAAGAGGGGAAAATGTTGTTGACTTTTTCGCCGTGAGAGCGCATACCTGTGTTTTCTTGGCATTAAACTCAACAAGATTATCAGAGCCCCATTTGGCGATGAGCTCTAACGTCCTATCGAGTTCAATGACAAGATTCTCCCGCCTCTCCTCAGTTTCCGCCCGCCCAGCCACTGCGCGTCCGTGGTATCCACCATGTACTGTACTATCATCTGCATAGCAATGTATGTTCCCAAGGGAGAGCATATCATTGATATGCAAAAGAAAGAGTGTGGGAGATAGCACAGATCCCTGGGGGACCCCAGCATTCACTACATAGAATTGTGAAGCGCAACCATCTACTAAAACACGAAGGCTACGCTTGTGTAGGAAGCTGGCAATCCAGGTGCATAGCTGAGCAGGCAGACCATATGCCGGTAGCTTGGAGAGAAGACTTCTGTGCCAGACCCTGTCGAAAGCCTTGGAGATATCGAGGCTGACAGCCAACGATTCTCCATGCTTGTCGATAGCTTCACCCCAGAGGTGCGTTACGTACGCTAGAAGATCACCTGTGGACCGTTTTGGTCGAAACCCGTACTGACGATCATTAATCAGACAGTGATCTTCTAGGTAATGGATCAGTTGGTTGTTTAAAATCCGTTCCATCACCTTACAAAGTACTGAGGTGATAGCTATTGGCCGATAATTTGCCGGGTCAGACCGATCCCCTTTTTTGGGAACCGCTTGCACATTAGCTCTTCTCCAAGCCTCCGGCACACTTCCCGAAGAGAGAGAAAGTTGGAACAGGCGCGTTAACACAGGAGACAGCTCCGCTGCGCACTTCTTCAGCACTATGGCTGGTATTCCATCGGGACCGCTAGCTTTCCGTACATCAAGTGATTGCAGCTCCGCACGCACATCACGTTGCCTGATTTTGATGTCAGGCATCGTATGGCCACATGCAGGTATTGTAGGTGGCAGTGCACTACAATCATCGATGACGGAATTGTCGGCAAAGAGTTTAGCCAGGAGATCAGCTTGCTCTTGCGGACTGTGAGCTAGCGATCCGTCCGGATTTCTGAGCGGTGGCAGCGAAGGTTGGCAGAAATTGTTTTGCATAGACTTGGTCAGACGCCAGAAGCTACGGGAGCCCCTAGGATGCGACACAAGGTCATGACCAATCTGTACAATGCGCTGTGCATCCGCTCTCGTGTATGCCTTTCTACAGGACTTGGAATTTTTATTATAGTTTGCTTTCAGTGAGTCAATGTTAGATGCCCCGCTAATACAGCCGTTGATCCACTTGCGATATGCCGCCTGCTTAGATGATACAGCATCGGCACATTCACGAGTGAACCAACGGTTATGCGTACTCCTACTGACGAGATCTGAGCTAGGAATGTAGTATTCCATTCCCAGCATGATCTCGCCAGCAACAGCAGCGGCACTAGCTGTCGGGTCATTCCCACTGAAGCAACGTTCCTTCCAAGGGACCGACGCATAGTAATCGCGCATACCGTCCCAATCCGCCGACTTATAGTGCCAAACGCGACGTTTGCATACCGCTAGTGGCGGCAGCTTGGCCTGTGGCACTCTGGTAGAAATAAGGCTGTGATCCGAAGAGCCAAGAGGAGCCTGAACCACAACCTGATATTTCACCGGGTGAGAAGTCAGCAGAAGGTCCAGTAGAGAAGGTGCTTGCCCATCAATGTCTGGGATCCTGGTGGGCTGATCAACCAGTTGGGTCAAGTCATGTGTGAGAGCAAAAGCATGAGCAGTCCTTCCAGCATGGTCAGTTTTGAGGGATTTCAACCAGGATTCGTGGTGAGCATTAAAATCCCCCAAAAACACCAATTCCGCGTTAGGAAATTGCTCTTGCGCAGCATCTGCCACCCGACTAAGATGGTCAAATAATCGGCTTGTCTCCAAGTCACCATTGTGGGATCTGTAGAGGCACACGTAGACTCGGCTCTGACGAACCAGGTCCACACGTACCACCAACATGGAGAAGGAGGGGTTCTCCAAGCAGCGCAGTCGGTGACAGCAAACATCCGTCCTGACGAACAAGCATACTCAAGCAGGATTGCAGGTTTAATCTCGGATATCACTGAGTTTTTATATGCTTAATTGGTTATTATAATTCATAATATAATTCATGAAGGAAAACAACGTGAAAAAACCTGCAAATGACGGATTAAATTCACCAACATGTGTACCCAACCCCAGCAGCACCGTGGTAGAGTTCCAAGCCTTCTCTTTAAAATAACAAGAGGCCTTTGTCCAGTGAAACATTTACCGACAATTGTTCTGATTTTATTGGAATTTAATTAATTATTGTACAGGAGCCGAATTCTACTAATTTATAACGATTACGATACATTCCCGATTCAATTCCAATCCAACTTTGACTATTCTATATTTATTCGGATCGGAACCGAAACGATACGATGTTAACAATACCATATACCGTTTCGTTAAAATCAAAATTAATCGTTTTAACTTAACGTTACGTTTTTTCCTTTCTAGATAAATTATAAATGTCATATTGTCAAAACTCATAGATCATTAATTAACAAAACAATATTTACCGAAATTAATAATTAAATTTGAAGCAATTTTACTGTAATTCAACTTTTACATACACTATAATCTTTAATGTATATTTATATAAAGGCTTTTTGCATACCCGTTTAGGTACCAACATTACGGTCAAATATTAAAGTATTGTTCTATTTTGAAGGTGGTGACATAGGTAGTGTAATGTTACTAAGGACATAATACCTAGAGATATTATGGATGGCTTTTTACAGTGCTAATGTATAATGTATAATATTAAAAAACAAACTTATTTTTTTTAACTAATTCATTGTCACGTATAAAACATACATAGTTTAATTTTTATCTCGTGTTTGTTCTGTAATAAGATATGTAAGAATAATGTAGTTCATATTCAATATATTATTTTAAAAAAGGTCAGTTTGTAAGTTTGACTTACGGACTATTTACGGACTCATTATGTTTGATTTTCAATAAATAATTATGCTTTATTAAGAAATATATGTGAAATAGACTAAAATAAATATTTACATATTAATGGTACAATAAAAAAATCCAGTACAGTACAGTAACAGCCTGTGAATGTCCCACTGCTGGGCTAAGGCCTCCTCTCCCTTTTTGAGGAGAAGGTTTGGAGCTTATTCCACCACGCTGCTGCAATGCGGGTTTGTGGAATACACATGTGGCAGAATTTCAGTGGAATTCGACACATGCAGGTTTCCTCACGATGTTTTTCTTCATCGTCAAGCATGAGATGAATTATAATAACAAATTAAGCACATGAAAATTCAGTGGTGCTTGCCCGGGTTTGAACCCACGATCATCGATTAAGATTCACGCGTTCTTACCACTGGGCCATCTCGTACTACGTGAAAAATCCAAATCACAAAAATTACACTTAATTAAAAAAGGGGAATCGAATTCACAATCCGAGTATATGTGGTTGCCATTGAGCTAGATAATGTATTACAATAATGAATATGTTTGCTAGTCTGAAATAGCAATATTAGTCCAGGAAAGACGGTCGTTTTATTTGGAATTTGTTAGAAAGTAGAGGATTCCAGAACAATGTCAAAAGCAATTTTTTAAAAATATTTAATTATTAGTCATAATCCAACTTTAATAACTCTTGCTTTTTAAACCGTAAAACAATTTTGGTTTCATCTTATTTATTTAATCATTGACCCTTTAAGCTTTCAACCACCAAAGTTAATACTTTATTTATACCTATTTAATTATTGTTGATTTAATTTATTGTTTGAAAATATCCCAATACAAAATATGGAATGCCATAATATATGTAAGCGTTATGTGCGTAGACTTAAGTTTGCAATGAAAATAATTTGAATGAGAAATCTGTAAAATCGATTATGGAAATAATGATTTCTCGTTTGAAGTGTTTTCGTTATTTTAAGAATTCATGAATTACTGTGCAAATATGTGCTAATAAATATATTTAATAAATATTTGTAGCAAGGAAATTACTTTTTCTTTTTTTTTGTTTAATATTCAATGTTGTAAAAAATAATTGACGTATTTCAGTGTTATTCTACATTTGCTATAAATAAATATAATTTAATGTTACGCAATTTGTGAATAGTTATCTGTCAGACAGTCTTTGTAGTTAAGTTATTTATACTTTTGTTAATTAAATCTTATTATCAAAATCGTTGTTTGATTTTTAACTACCAATTGGTATAATTTTCTTCTATAATATAAATACGTGAAGCACCCCATTTTGTACCCCTTTTACCGCCAATTGCGTGGACGAAGAAGAATGAAATTTTGCACAGTTAAAGTTTAGATAGAGGAGAAGTGCAGAAAGTTAAAATTTTTGTGAAATATGCATTAGAAATACCTTAAATTAATAAAATAAAACATTACACACACTACACACTCACTTACACACACTACAACACACACACACACAAACATACGCAATTACGCATTAGACGCGTGTATACACACGCGTCCTCTAGGTTTTTGGTCAAATTGAAATGAGATTAGATATAGATATTTGATCATTTAATACAATTTTTTAAATAATATAAATTTTTACATAAAACTAATATTGCATACGTATTTTGTGTATCTTTACCTTCACCAGCTTTCTTTACTGACCAGTGAACAGCCTCAAGGCTGCGTGTGAGCAAGGTCAGTTAATTCAGTGACAATGAATACGTGAATATTATAAAGGTGTAAACAAAGCCTAAAAGATGAATTATAATAATAATACACGGTTTTAGAAGTGCGTGCTGTGAACTTTAACTTGGTATTTAATAACATAAAACTTTAAATTTAGTTTCGTGGTCATTCATAAGTTTTAAAATGACAGTAAAATATTCAACGTTTTACCTACCGAAGTTGCTTATAAACAAAGAAATAAATAACAATTGAATTTGGAAAAAGTGGCTTCGAACTATGTACAACGTGTATATGTATATATATATATATATACACGTTGTTTGTTATATATATATATATATAACATATATATAATAATATATAACAATGTATAATAAATAAATAATCGATAGGATGTTTAGAGCCGGTGAAATGAATAAAACCAAACGTTTTGTAATCAGATTAACAATTTAGTAACGTTTCTGCAAAATCGATTTGATTACAGATTTTTCTATTATAAAATCTAGCATAAACTGAGCAAGAATCAGATCAACCTGCAGTCTTTTTTAATAGTTTCAATACTAACTCCTTATTGTTTAGCCCTCGATGTGGCTGCATGTCGTGTACTGTGCGCACTGAATATTGACTTATCTATGGTGCTGTCTTTAAGGGTATCTTTTATCCAGTGGCTCAAAGTTTGAGCAGTAACTCTTGAAGGTAACTCTAGTGGTCTTTTAAAACATAAAAAGATGTTCATCTTTTCTAAGCTCATTAGTTTTTTAAATATAATTTTACAAACATCTAGACGAGCAAATTTCTGGTCTTATATCATAAAAGGGCAGCCTTTAAAGGGGTTGATTCGAATGTAATTTTGTTGTTTTATCAGATATGGTATTTTATTAGTATATATGTATGATTAATTAATAAATTCTTTAATTTTATAAAAGACAGAGTTTGTATACGACGTGCAGTCACAAAAGGTAATAAAGTTACAGTTTTCTTAGTGAGGGTTTTTAAATCCATGTCGACATTGGGCAATTTAGTAGCTAAATAATTTGGTACAATTGCTGGATTCCAAGCCAAAAATCATATTTTGGATTCACTGGTCTTAACCTATAAACTTCTTTCATAAAACGTTTTATCCTATCATCTTCAAAAATACTTTTACCTTAAAGCAAAGATAATGCGGATCTATAAGAATTTATGGTTCCAAATCTAGCTTATCAAAAGTTTTTGTGAGAAAAAGAGAAAAGTTTTGGTACAATCATAATTATAAATTTGACAACAATTGATCCAAGATTTAAATCAACCATCATATTGTTTGTAAGTTTTATCTGACAGCGATGCTAATATTATTTCTATCAATCCTGGAGATAGAAATCTCTTCAGTAACGCTTGAACGTTCGATGATGACTGTGCACTGATCTGAAAGGTGATTTCATTAAGTTAACATTTGGTTTAAAGTAAATTACATCAATACCCAACCTTGTAAACAGCGGGAACCATGACTGCGTTGGCCAATTCGGTATAACAAGAATCCCTTCTGCTTCTTCATTAACATTTTTTTAAGAGTTCTTAAAATAACAAAAAACGGTGGAAAGGCATAGAATTTAAAGTTCTTCCATAAAATGGTGAAAGCATCGACATACTATATACATACATACATACATATATAGGGCATTTCAATTTACTAAAAACTTACCATTAATTTCATTCTCTGACGAAGACGATATCATCCTTAATCTCCTCGACTTGCGTTGTAGTTTCTTCTCCAACTTTCTGATTTTTGTTCTAATTTTCTTGTCACCCGATGAAGTACGTTTTCTTTTCACCATTATTTTAAAGTATGTGCGAGCTACTCGAGCACATATTTGCTATAAATATATCACGGACCAATGACTCTTTTAATTCAACGAAATCACATTTTAAGCTGATGATGATGATATTTTCTAGATAGCTGTTTATATCTTCGTGTTCGCATTGTTATATATATATATCCGTTGTATATAGTTCGAAGCCACTTTTTCCAAATTCAATTGTTATTTATTTCTTTGTTTATAAGCAACTTCCGTAGGTAAAACGTTGAATATTTAACTGTCATTTTAAAACTTATGAATGGAGCCACGAAACTAAATTTAACAACAGTTTTATGTTATTAAATACCAAGTTAAAGTTCACAGCACGCACTTCTAAAACCGTGTATTATTATTATAATTCATCTTTTAGGCTTTGTTTACACCTTTATAATATTCACGTATTCATTGTCACTAAATTAACTGACCTTGCTCACACGCAGCCTTGAGGCTGTTCACTGGTCAGTAAGGCTGGTGGAAGTAACGATACACAAAATACGTATGCAATATTAGTTTTATGTAAAAATTTATATTATTTAAAAAATTGTTTTAAATGATCAAATCAAAATAAAAACGGAACAAAAAAGATCATAATGACATCGGACGAACGTGCGATCGGTTGGAGGTCGGTGACCTCTCTTATTAAAAATGGATACGATAAAATGTCATAATTGTAATATTGTGATAAATGAGGTGCTCTGCTTTTGTCAAAATAAAATAGACGTCATGAATAATGTGAGTTTGGCACTATTATGTCGGCAATCTTTTCAAGAAGATGAGATCTTTAAGGCAAAATGCTTACTATTTAGTTCAATATCATCATCTCGTCTAGTGAAAAGAAAAGGAGAAGATAGAAAACAGAAAAATATAGAAGACATTATTGGAGTATTACGGAGTACAGAACCAGATGAAATACCTACATTTGTTGCCAAAAGTCTTCACAAGACACCACCCGTTACATTCGATCATGTTGATGCAACGCGTGTATTGAAGGATATCATCATTCTACAGAACCAAGTCCAGACATTAATCGCGAATTAGGAAAATTACGTTAAGAAAGGTGATCTTGATGAATATGTTAAGAACAAAGAAAAGATATCGAGAACGCAAACAAGACAGACCGACGTTTATGTCAATAAAAATAGAGGCGGTTTCTGTCTGCAGGATAGCTATGACTATGCTAGCGGGGCGATGGGGTTATTGACCGGCCTAGAAGGTGTGGCGTTTCCGAACATTAAAGAGGGTAGACGATTTTTTGAACATCTGTCCCCGTCACACGCAAGTCATGTGCCTGAAATCAGTGGACAACCCATCTCTGTCGCACTCGACCCAGCTCCTGCGCAACAACTGATGCACGTGGAGGCCCACCGCGTTCAAGAGGCCCACCGCGGCAATACTTCGGATGCATTAAATATTAATTCAAAGGCGCAAGAGCGGATGTCTGAGAAGGTGTCGTCACGAAATCACGAAAAAAATGAAAACGAAGGTGAGTGGGTTCGTGTTGTAAAGCGTAAGAGGACGTCCCGTTTCAAAGGTATGAGGGGGTCTGCCAATGTGAATGCGGAAACAAAATTAAAAGCAGCCGAGAGCATGATTCCGTTGTTTATCTACAATGTTTCGAAAGAAAATGATGAGAAAGACGTCGCGGATTATGTTTATGACAAAACACAAATAACTATTAAACCTGAAAAGATAAACACGAAAACCGCGAAGGAATACTCATCTTTCAAGTTTTATATACCTAGCAGTAAATTGTCATTATTTACAAATAATGAGTTATGGCCGGAAGGTATATATTTTAGAAAATACATATTATTTAGACATGATAAAAAGGCTACAGTCAATCGTGAGAAAAATACCTAAACTATGCAACAGTCTTATACACAGAAAAATCTGAAGTTGGTGAGTTTTAATTGTAAATCTCTAAAGGGATCAGTGGATAGCGTGAGAATTTTGTGCGATTCAGCGGACGTGGTGGCATTGCAGGAAACCTGGCTTATGCCATATGACCTAGCATATCTCAGTACTGTGCACGATGAGTTCGAGTCTACGGGTACCTCGGCGGTGGATACGGAACGTGGCATGTTGCGCGGCCGTCCACATGGAAGAGTTGCGCTGTAATGGCGTAAGAATGTATTTACATCTGTGTCTGTGGTTAAGTGTAACAGTGTGAGGCTGTGCGCGATCAAGTGTCAATTACATCAGCAAATAATACTGTGCTTCTCTGTATATATGCCTGTGGACTGTTTTGAAAATCTTACAGATTTCACAAACTGTATGAGTGAAATTAATGCAATTGTTGAGGACAGCGGTATTGAAGTGGTTTTTATGCTAGGTGACTTTAATGCGCACCCTCGGGAATTATTTTTTCGTGAATTGTGTCTCTTTTGTGAAGATCAAAAGTGGGTATGTATTGATTATGAGATACTGTCAAATTGTTCTGATGTTTACACTTATATGAGTGATAGTCATGGCTGTACACGTTGGTTAGATCATTGTGTTGTAACTCGTTTGGCTAGAAATTATATCGATAGCATTAATATTAAAAATGATGTGACGTGGTCTGATCACTATCCCCTGGAGATCTACTGTAGATTTGGCTTAGATCGTTCTGGCTTAAAGTCGGCTAAAAATGTAGCTATTAATAAAGTAGTCTGGGGTCGCAGGGATGCTGATCAGATTGATTTATATAAGAATTATTGTAATGAAAAACTAAAATTAATTGATTTCCCTAAGGACTTGGTAGATTGTTGTAATAAATTATGTAATATTTCGGAACACAAAGCAATTATCAAAAATATATACGATAGCATCATAGGAATATTGCAAGATGCAGCGATATATTGTTACTAAATGGGACCTTGTAGGAATAAGCGACCCATCACAGGGTGGAATAAGCATGTGGCACCGCTTCATGCTAGGGCTCGTTATTGTTTTCAGTCTTGGATATGGGCGGGGAGGCCAACTCATGGAGCCATTTACGATGATATGAAGGATTCTCGTAGGGCCTTCAAAATCAAACTCAAATGGTGCCATGACAACGAAGAACAGATTAAAATGGACATACTAGCAACGTCATATAAGAATAAACACTTTGGTAAATTTTGGCAACAAACAAACAGACTGAATGCAAGGCCGAGCCCGAGCGTTAAATAGGGGGCGTGAGCGGTTGCCGAAATATAGCTAATATGTTTAAGACTCAATTTAAAGTGGAGCCTTGTGAGGTCAACTGCACAGTGGCTGACAGTGGGTGCATTAAGAGCACCGGGGAGTGCTTGCTACGTTTCAAAACTAGCGAAGTAGTAGAAGCGATTATGAGCATAAAGCGTGGAAAGTCACCTGGACATGATGGCCTTAATGTTGAGCATCTGCGGCATGCTGGCGTGCACCTTCCAAGAGTCCTAGGCTGATTCTACAATATTTGTGTTAGCCATGGTTTCCTGCCGGACTCGATGACTAGGACAGTAGTCGTGCTTATTATCAAAATTAGGACAGGGGATGCGGCAGACAGAACCAACTACAGACCTATATCTCTTGCTACCATTACAGCTAAGGTTCTTGACAGTTTGCTTGATAAGCAGCTTAGTAAAGCAGTCAATATACATGACGCGCAGTTCGGCTTTAGGTCAGAACTATCAACTGAGAGTGCAATACTGTGTCTCAAGCAAACTGTAAGATACTACATACATTTTGGATCTGTCCAAGGCATTTGACCTCGTTTCCTATGAAGTTTTGTGGCAGAAACTTGAAACAGAAAGTAGCTTAAGAACCGAGTTGATATCGTTGTTAAAGTACTGGTATGGTGTTCAGAGTAACGAGGTAAGGTGGGGTGAAGCGTTTAATGATCCTTACAAGCTGAAATGTGGAGTGAGACAGGGGGGGCTGACGTCACCCAGGCTATTCAATCTCTACATAAACAAGCTGATAGACAGGCTCAGCAGAGCAGGTGTCGGTTGCTCCATAGATGGCGTTTCAATGAACAACTTTAGTTACGCGGATGACATGGTACTGCCGAGTCCATCAGTCAGTGGTCTTCGAAAATTAATAAAGATCTGCGAGGAATATGCTAAAGAGAACGGCCTCAGATATAATGCTAAAAAAAGCGAAATTTTAATTTTTCGAGGAAAAAACAAACCCATCAATTTTACACCGAATGTACACCTATGTGGGGCTCCTCTGAAACAAGTATCTGAGTTCAAATACCTTGGGCATATTGTGAATGAACGCTTGGATGATGATAGCGATATCGAACGCGAACGCAGAGCTTTGTCGGTTAGAGGCAATATGTTAGCACGTAGATTTGCGCGATGTACGGCACAGGTAAAACTAATTTTATTTAAAGCCTTTTGCCAGTCCTTCTACACGTGCGGTCTGTGGGAGAACTACTCCCGACGAGCATACAATGCTCTGCGTGTTCAGTACAACAATGTGCTGAGGATTTTATTGAAGAAGCCTCGATACTGCAGCGCGTCGGCAATCTTTGCGGAAGCTCGTGTAGATGACTACTATGCGATCATACGCAAGCGGACTGCGTCCACTATGAGCAGATTACTAAACAGCTCCAATAAACTCCTCAACACACTGGCTGCAAAGCTGGATAGTCCCCTCTGGAGGTGCTGGGATCGTGCCCACGTATTACTAATGTAGTTTTATGAATTGTTGTAATTAATTGCTTTGTTTTTATTTTTATATTTTTATTTATGGTTTTTTGTTTAAAATTATATAACTGCTTGATTAAAAATTTTATATTAAATTATAATAATAAAATATTAAATATAATGTTAAAAAACTATTTAAATTAAATTAAATTTTAAAATTGTTATTGATAAATATTATTATCTAAAAAAAAAAAAATGTAATTATTTTTTATTATTGTATTGTATTTTAAAATTTGTAAAGTTAAAAAATATGTTTTACTAACACTATATGGGCTAGTCCTGAAATAAAAAGTTTTATTATTATTATTAAATATCTATATCTAATCTCATTTCAATTTGACCAAAGACCTAGAGGACGCGTGTGTATACACGCGTGTAATGCGTAATCGCGTATGTGTGTGTGCGTGTTGTAGTGTGTATAATGTTTTATTTTATTAATTTAAGGTATTTCTAATACATATTTCACAAAAACTTTCTGCACTTCTCCTCTGTCTAAACTTTAACTGTGCAAAATTTCATTCCTCTTCGTCCACGCAATTGGCGTAAAAGGGGTACAAAGTGGGGTGCTTCACGTATTTATATTATAGAAGAAAATTATAGCAATTGGTAGTTGAAAATTAAACAACGATTTTGATAATAAGATTTAATTAACAAACGTATAAATAACTTAACTACAAAGACTGTCTGACAGATACACTATTCACAAATTGCGTAACATTAAATTATATTTATTTGTAGCCACTGTAGAATAACACTGAAATACGTCAATTATTTTTTACAACATTGAATATTAAACAAAAAAAAAAGAAAAAGTAATTTCCTTGCTACAAATATTTATTAAATATATTTATTAGCACATATTTGCACAGTAATTCATGAATTCTTAAAATAACGAAAACACTTCAAACGAGAAATCATTATTTCCATAATCGATTTTACAGATTTCTCATTCAAATTATTTTCATTGCAAACTTAAGTCTACGCACATAACGCTTACATATATTATGGCATTCCATATTTTGTATTGGGATATTTTCAAACAATAAATTAAATCAACAATAATTAAATAGGTATAAATAAAGTATTAACTTTGGTGGTTGAAAGCTTAAAGGGTCAATGATTAAATAAATAAGATGAAACCAAAATTGTTTTACGGTTTAAAAAGCAAGAGTTATTAAAGTTGGATTATGACTAATAATTAAATATTTTTAAAAAATTGCTTTTGACGTTGTTCTGGAATCCTCTACTTTCTAACAAATTCCAAATAAAACGACCGTCTTTCCTGGACTAATATTGCTATTTCAGACTAGCAAACATATTCATTATTGTAATACATTATCTAGCTCAATGGCAACCACATATACTCGGATTGTGAATTCGATTTCCCTTTTTTAATTATGTGTGATTTTTGTGATTTGGATTTTTCACGTAGTACGAGATGGCCCAGTGGTAAGAACGCGTGAATCTTAATCGATGATCGTGGGTTCAAACCCGGGCAAGCACCACTGAATTTTCATGTGCTTAATTTGTTATTATAATTCATCTCATGCTTGACGGTGAAGAAAAACATCGTGAGGAAATGCCTGCATGTGTCGAATTTCACTGAAATTCTGCCACATGTGTATTCCACCAACCCGCATTGCAGCAGCGTGGTGGAATAAGCTCCAAACCTTCTCCTCAAAAAGGGAGAGGAGGCCTTAGCCCAGCAGTGAGACATTCACAGGCTGTTACTGTACTGTACTGGATTTTTTTATTGTACCATTAATATGTAAATATTTATTTTAGTCTATTTCACATATATTTCTTAATAAAGCATAATTATTTATTGAAAATCAAACATAATGAGTCCGTAAATAGTCCGTAAGTCAAACTTACAAACTGACCTTTTTTAAAATAATATATTGAATATGAACTACATTATTCTTACATATCTTATTACAGAACAAACACGAGATAAAAATTAAACTATGTATGTTTTATACGTGACAATGAATTAGTTAAAAAAAATAAGTTTGTTTTTTAATATTATACATTATACATTAGCACTGTAAAAAGCCATCCATAATATCTCTAGGTATTATGTCCTTAGTAACATTACACTACCTATGTCACCACCTTCAAAATAGAACAATACTTTAATATTTGACCGTAATGTTGGTACCTAAACGGGTATGCAAAAAGCCTTTATATAAATATACATTATAGATTATAGTGTATGTAAAAGTTGAATTACAGTAAAATTGCTTCAAATTTAATTATTAATTTCGGTAAATATTGTTTTGTTAATTAATGATCTATGATTTTTGACAATATGACATTTATGATTTATCTAGAAAGGCATTTAAATACTGAAATATATATAATACTATATATATATTAATTTTCAGATACAATCTAACATTTTAACTGTATTTTGAATAATGATAATTTCACCATAGACAATTTCAATTATTGTGTTAAGACCAAATCCGTCACTGCTTAAATTGCATGAAATTTTGGTAACTTAATGTATCAATTTTAATTATCTATTTCAAAAACTAATAGCCTCTATGTTAATGACAATTTAATTATATTTAAATAAATAAATAAACAGTCTTCACAGGGAATCAAACTCCGATACGTCGCTAGTCTGAAAACATATTAAAATTAGAATACTTATAAAAATCAATTTTATTAATATTAATTATGACGAGACGGTTGGAGACGGTGGAGATAATTACCTTTCACCCCGAAGGTTGTGGGTTCGATTCCCACCCAGGACAGACATTTATGTGCATGAACATGTCTGTTTTTTATAAATAGAATAGGAAATGGTCACCAACGCCAAAGTGGACGAAATGTTAACCATCGCTTACGTCACCAATGCACCACCAGCCTTGGGAACTAAGATGTTATGTCCCTTGTGCCTGTAATTACACTGGCTCACTCACCTTCAAACCGGAACACAACAATACCAAGTACTGCTGTTTTGCGGTAGAATATCTAATGAGTGGGTGGTACCTACCCAGACGAGCTTGCACAAAGCTCTACCACCAGTGTTTGTCATGAGTCTGGGTGTAATTATCTATATAAGTATGTATTTACAAAATAAAAAGTACTATATTTAGTATATCAGTTGTCTGGTTTGGGATCAGATGGCCGTGTATGAATAATATCTCAGGATATTATTATTATACTGTTTATCTATATTTCTTGCGATTTATTCGATTAATATTATATAGGCAAGGTGACTTTACCATGTGAAAGTGTTGCCAAACAGACATGTACAACACAATTAGCAATTAATTATATATCTTGAATTAATGAAAAATGATAAAATCTCTTTTTAAACTTATATTTCTCTCTTTTTTATAAATTACTATTTAAAAATAAATTAAATCTTTTTGAGAATTAAAACAAGAAAAAAATTAATGGTTATAATACTAGTTGGCTTTATAAGACTAAAGATGATCTCTTTAGTCCGTTATTTTTTGTTCTTTTTTATTAGAATAGGTTTTGCACGCATGTGTTAAACACACATGTAATATTATCAATATACTCGCGAACGGACATAGTTCTTAGTTATGTCATTTTTTGGGTTATATCATGCATGATTGATGTATAATTCTTTGTTTATTGATCATTGTTAGTTCACATTGTTTCAGGAAAAAGATTGTAAAGGATTCATATCACTTTACATTCATATCATTTTACTGGTGGTAGAGCTTTGTGCAAGCTCGTCTGGGTAGGTACCACCCACTCATCAGATATTCTACCGCAAAACAGCAGTACTTATTATTGTTGTGTTCCGGTTTGAAGGTTGAGTGAGCCAGAGTAATTACAGGCACAAGGGACATAAAATAATCCTTATTTGTTTTGCTTTCATAGGCCTCTGTAGGTGGTAGGTTCTAGGAATGAATAGCATTCCTAGGATTCATTCTCAATAACAAAAATAAAATTACAAAATATTGTAAAACTTTCAATTTTCTAAGATGTGTCAAATCGCTTTGAAAAGTTTTTAGGAATTTTACGCCTTTAAATTTGATACCTAAAAATAGTTGAATTTTTTTTACTTAGTAAGTTCCAATCTCAAGATATAACTATTTATCTTTCTAAAATAAATAGTCATAGGTTCGATTCCGTCAGCTTGTTCTATTAGGTACTTACCATTGGGTAGTGTAGAAAAATAAAGCTAATTTGAGGGGGAGGGGGGGTTTGAAAAGGATTTGTGTTACCTTACAAGGGATATTATAATGACAAAGACTAATGTTATTTATAAAGTGTGCAGATACCCACAAGATCAGATTTATAGAGGTGCACGTGGGGCAGTAGGAAAGTGGAGCCGAGATCTCGTTCAGCCATTGTGTTTGCCTCCTGAATAAGTGGTGTGTTTTAGAAAATGTTACCAATTGAAATATCACATAAATATATCCGGGTATAAGGTTAAGGAGGTGCTATATAAATTTGCATTGCATATAACATAGGTGAAATTGTTGAAAAAAAACATTATATAATCACGTTCCTTACACTACTCATGTTCCTATTCTATATATAAATAAATTCACGGTTTTACTTACAAATGTTGTTTCGGGTGTGATTATTTTAATGTCTACTTCTTTCAAATGTCACATCAATTGTGACAGAAAGAGAGGAATCTATATCTCACTAAACCCGCTAAATAACTTTCATAAGTGAGACCGTTTGTACTAATATTATATAAAAAACGATTATTTAAATATGCGTATATTTGAGTATGAAATATTCATAATTCAATATTACTCGTGTCTTATACATTTATAGAACAATTATATAACAACCTCTCTAGGATACTATGTGATGTTAACTCGGAAGAAAAGCAGATGGTGTTTTTGAACGGAAGCGGGAATCGAACCCGCGATGTTAACACAAAAGGGGTGTAAATTCCAGTGTTAAGAGTCCAATAAGATATTAGAAGATGATGCAGAATATAATCTTGGCCCAAAAAGATTGCAGGTTTAATCTCGGATATCACTGAGTTTTTATATGCTTAATTGGTTATTATAATTCATACCGTGATGAAGGAAAACAACGTGAAAAAACCTGCAAATGACGGATTAAATTCACCAACTTGTGTACCCAACCCCAGCAGCACCGTGGTAGAGTTCCAAGCCTTCTCTTTAAAATAACAAGAGGCCTTTGTTCAGTGAAACATTTACCGACAATTGTTCTGATTTTATTGTAATTTAATTAATTATTATACAGGAGCCGAATTCCACTAATTTATAACGATCACGATACATTCCCGATTCAATTCCAATCCAACTTTGACTATTCTATATTTATTCGGATCGGAACTGAAACGATAGATGTTAACATATACCGTTTTGTCAAAACCAAAATTAACTTTTACCTTTCAGGCCAAAAATCGATTATTAAATTAAAGAATAGGAAAACGGATAAACGGTAACGATCACACTTCGATTCGATTGCGATAAAGTGACAATTTGTTAGTAGAATTAGCCTCCTGTATACTGTACTGCAATTCATTATAAGACTTTGCAGACACAATTGTTAATACAAGATCATATCAGCATCTTTTCCACATGGAGCCGTTCATGTTTCCAGGTTTCATATGATAAAATGTATCCATCACCAATACAGTACTTGTAAGAACAAACACGAAACTCACCCTGAAATCGGTGAATGTCAGAATATGCGATATTGACCATTATAATTAAAGTGACCATACCATTTCTTGAAATGATTCAATACACGCACCAAAATAGTATATCACCGTATGTCGATTATCAACATTTCACGGTTTTGTAATGAAGAATCTTCTTACGGAATAGCACTGGAGATTTCTAGCTACAACCATACTAAACATCAAAATTAGCAACGTTATTAAGAACCCTCTTTTTATCTCGTTCGTGAAATATTGAAAACCGACTTACGGTAACACTTATATACGGTATTATTTTAATACGTCAATCTTTTAACAATCTTAAAAATATTGTTTATCGGGTGCTCAGTGAACAGCAACAATTCCATGACTTCTTCTTTCTAACTTCAAATCAATAATAATAGAAAGAGAAAAGTCTATGTTTAACTATGCAGCCGCTAAGCAGTATAAACAAAGTTACAATTATCGTCGTAAGTTACTTTAAAACATATCACGGTCGTGTTCTGCGGTGAGCGTCGAGTCTGTTCTTACATGGCTCAATAGTAGTGCAACTTACCGAACAAACTGTGCTGCCATAGAATTTTATGTGAGTTAAACTTACCTGATGAGTTAGTCTGGTCGATGAGGCCGCTCTACCAGTACTGGCTGGTAAAGTTCCTCCCACTGACCGGGCTTCTGATAATGTACTGGAAGTATTATATTTAAAATTATTTTGAGAGAAACATTTACGTCATTTAATGGGTGATTCTTGTTATTTTATCGAACAAAAATGATAAATATCCATACTAGATAATTTAGTGGTTTATAAACAATATTTAAAAGCAATAGAGATTTGAAACTGTTAAAGCTCTTTGAATAGTTTTAAAAAAAAAACATTTTATTGAAACAAATTAAGCATTATGTTTCTATGACTATTACATAAAATATTTAACAAAATGTAAATTTTTATTGTCATGTAAATGGCTTTTGGGTTTCTTGTGAATTGTTTGTTTATAATTGCTTAATATAGTAGACGTGAAATATCAAAATAGTAATAAACAAACATACAATCACATTTATTTATATCTTTGTGGTAGGGCTTTGTGGTCCAAGGCTGCAATTTTTAAACTGTTTACTAATGTTTTAAAAATAAATCGACCCAATGTTGATTAACATTTACTCACAGTTCACCGATGCGTCGCTCTGCGTCTGTCCATTCGGATAAGTCTTCTTGACTAAAAAAGAAAGAAAAAAAAATCAAAATATGGACTGGAAAGTAAATAAAACACAATATGATGATGATGACTTTCTGAAGGAAGACTATTCAACTGCTCGAGATATATTATTATGCACAAATGTAAACGCTAACACAACTCTCAAAGTTGGACTCATAAGGTTTAAGGTTCTTGGCAGTAATGTGTGATATTCTTTTTATTGGATCGACTTGGGGCTTAAACCCAGGACCTTGAAGAAATTTAAATTTGGTTAAAGCACAAAATTGATTGTCCCTGTCTAACAACATTCAATGTTATTAAGCCGGAAAGAGAGAACCCTGACATTGGCTACAAGGTATTATTAATACCTATAAGTCTTCCGAAGCGTGTCGAAGCGAGACATATCTGCTTCTAAATCAGTCTTGTTTATAGACGAGGCGTCATCCCGGTCTTCTTTCACGGATTCGTCAGGACGAACTGTCGTTGACACTTTGAATCCCGCTGATACTAATGCTCCTGGAAAAATATGTAATGCATATTAAGCAATGATTATGAGTTCAAGCATCACAAGAATTTTCATGTGTATAATTTGTTATAACTCATTTCGTCCTCGGCGGTGAAGGAAAACGTCGTGAAGACATATACTTGTCGCGGATGAAAATCTGCCACGTGTCACCAACAACACGCATTGTAGCAGCGTGATGAAGAAAGGTCTAAAACTCCCTCAAAAAAGAGAAGCCTTAGCCCTATTTTATTATAAAAATGTGGTATTTTTTTTAAAACATACCTTGTTTGTTGGATCTTTCTTTATTGACGCTATAGGACGATTCCATACTATGTTTTCTACGCATCTGAAAGTAAAAAGTGAATAAAATATAACACAATTTCTATGCTATGCTAATTTTAAGGGAATTATGTCCTCTTGACTAATATCTGCTATTGGCAGCTGTTTTCAACAGATTAGTATTATAACTTCCAATGACAATTGTTCTTAGAATTGCCAAATTCTTTACCACAAAACCCTCTCCAAATAAATGGTGGAAAGATAAATTTATTTCACTAGTTTTTTTCGGATATAATGTGAATAGTTAAATTAATTTTAAAGCTTACACAAGAAGTATTTACTGTGTTAATGACTTTCTTTAATTGTAATCAGTTTTCATTCAATAATATAAGGTATAATTTTTATTTATATCATTTTAATTTCATTTTGTTTATTTCGTTTGTCTGACATTATTTTACTTTGAATTGTTTAAATATTAAACAATTCCACTATGATTGTTGTTAAATTAATAAATTATGTAATAATTATATAAGTTATATTGCCTGCCAGAAATGGCTGAATACACATGTCTTTGCATAATATCAAAGCAATAAAAAATAAAAAAGCAAATCAAATTAGCAGTTTTTTTTTATATCTTCTTAAACAAGAAAATACTATGCCATACTCACTTCGTCCGTAGCATTAGTAGCTCCGGATTCTAAATAACTTATCAATTTTGCTTCACTGCATATTTCCGCACTCTTCTTTCTAGATAAATTATCGCGACTGAAAACAAATGGGCGGAAATAAAACAAACTTCACTCATTATAAAGATTAATGTGCGAAGCTAAATTTATTGTTACCTATGAAAACAACAAGTCAGAGTACAATCTTATTGGAATCTTTTTTTTTTTTAATTTCGAAAGGATATGCATAATATTTAATAACGTTATAGTAGTTTATTTTAATGTAATTATATCACCTGTCTGAGTGTAGCGGATGTAGACGCGCGCGTGGGATCATGAGCGCAGGCGCGGGCGGAGGCGGCGGCGCGTGCGCAGGCGGCGCCGACACTGCGCACTGACGACTGCACGACGAGCGCGAGCGAGACTGCGCAAAAGTATGCTCCTATTAATGGGGGAAGAGAGGACGAACGAAACATCTGATGATATCTACTGTAATAAAAGTCACAACATCTAACCGGAAATAATTTTTTTTTTTATAAGAAATTACAAATTATTAACTGTTGAACAAGGAACTAAAAAAATCAAAATTACAAATCTACGAATTGGCATTTTAATGGCTACTGGTTATCTCTTCCGGTTTAGGCTTATTTGGTTTGTTCTCTTATCTTATCTTATATCTACGACGGAGCTTAATAGTTTGTGTATTATATATACCTTTGACGGGATGTATGGTAAGGAAGTGTTTTGTACACTACAGGTTTCAGCTGCCTCCATTCTCTCAGCTATCAATGCTCGTCTGTCAGCTCTTTGCTTCGAAGGTATATTTCCCTGGAATAAATGAGTTTGCCTGATTAAGATACTGTTATCCGTATTATGTATTAAGAATTGGCACTGTATCCCACCTCCCTCCTTCCAGTGATTCGGAAAGCACGTTAAGCCATTGGACTTGCATTCATTGAAAAAAAGTGATTTAGTTTTGCATTGTTAAATTATCAATATATTTCATATTATCACTACAAGCCGCATATAAAATAATAAGTAAATATCAAAAATGAAAAGAAACTACAATATTCTAATAAAATTTTCGAATTAAATTTCAAAATTTAAACAACCTGATGTAAGGTAGGCATTCCTTGCATACAGCCGATCACAAAGGTCTGCGTGGCGGGACCCTTTTGACAGCAACACCTCTTTGACGCCCAAATGGTCACCACGAGTATGATTACCAGTCCGATTACCGTTACTGTTATTAACACAGCTGGAAATGATAATTATGTAATTTTTATATTTTATTTAAAATTTAAAAATAGTTTTTATATTTTATTTCAAATATGCCAATAGATATTTCGATCCATACCTTTTAGATTTACTTGACACGTTCTACCTGCATACCACTTAAAGCATTCGCAAATCATGGCACTCTCTCGCTCGAAACAAGTTCCATGGTAGTTGCAGCCAGCGCATCCAACCGCATCAGCTATATGGCAACATGCAATATATGGTAAGTTATCTAAATAAATTACAAAGCGGACGTTTGACGAAACAAGTATGCAAAATTCTACTTTATTAAGTTCCATTTAAAAATAGCAAACTATACTAAGCATGTTTTAATGTAAACAATGCCTTGTCTTCTTCTTTGGAATGTCAAATATGTGATGACAGAAAGAGAGAAATCAATTTTTAACTTCTAAACGTTGCAAATCCAAATCTATTTAAATAATGATAAATAGAATGTTAGTAAATCTTCTAAAGAATAAATATCTAACAAACATAAACATAAGTTGATACTTGGATTACAAACTGGTAAGCTTTTGTACATTATAAGTAGCATTAACTAAATAGTACGGTACGGTTTTTACTTTTATTTTATTTGAGGACTGGACCTTACTATCCTTCATGGGTTACTTAAACCTATTTTAAGGATAGCAATTTACCAAACCCGATTGTTAACTAAATATTGATTGCGTCAAAAATGAGTTCTCCTTAAATAATAATTTTGAAATTTTTTTTTTTAAACAGATGGTAATTGTTATGGATACTCACAAGAACATATTCTCCCAGGGTACAATGTGTTGACGCTGAGATCCGCAAAACCTTCCAAGCAACTGCAAGTGTATGTCCCGCGGAGATTGAAACACCGAGCGTGTTCTGAGCAATCGTGGAAGTGGGCGCTGATGCATTCGTCAAAATCTGTTAATTTTTTATATCTAAGTTATATTAAGATACACAGACGAGTAATCGATGAACCCCAACATATTTTAAATTAAGGGATTCGGAATAAATAACGCAAGGGCACTTCATTGCACTGCAGTCTGTCAGGTTCATGATTTCATGTCATAGAGTTTTCTTTCGACCCTTAAAAAATTTAAACATATGAATAAATTATAGGTGCTTCCATATAGTGCTATCCATATAATAGATATGCAGTTTATATTTGAAATTACAATTTATTTCAAAAATATAATGCTACTATTATATAGTAATAAAATACTCTTTAAAAACTTCTACGTACCGCTAACATTTAGCCTGTCTATGAACTCTTCTGCTGCGTGTACTTCTGTACCACCAAGGCTGTAGTTGTTATTTCGTAGATATTTCTCTATGACTTCTTTGAGTCGACTCTCATGAGCGTTGTCTGAGAGCTGAAGATACAGAAATACAAAAAATATTAACACTTAGTATGTATTATAAATACAAATTGAAGTAAACGTTGCTTGAGTGTTTAGAACATATTAATGTTACAAATACAATAGATTTGTTTTTAATTCATTCATTAAATCGTGTATTTAAAATGTACAAGCGATTTTTTGTTACAGAATAGGAAGGCGGACGCGCATATGGACCACCTGATGGTAAGTGGTCACCAACGCCCATAGACATTGGCATTGTAAGAAATGTTAACCATCGCTTACATCACTAATGCGCCACCAACCTTGGGAACTAAGATGTTATGTCCCTTGTGCCTTTAATTGCACTGGCTCACTCCCTCTTCAAACCGAAACACAACAATACTAAGTACTGCTGTTTTGCGGTAGAATATCTGATGAGTGGGTGGCACCTACCCAGACGAGCTTGCACAAAGCTCTACCACCAGTAATAAGATTCTTACCTGTACATAGAAATCATTAATGACACCCTGGTATGTTTCCTCTAGCGGTGTCTTCATTTCAATGGGATGGAATCCAGTTATATGTACGCCATGATAAACGTCACGCAGGTCAGACTGCATAACCATTCTATTAATGCCTTCGTGGGTGGCAACTGCTAAGCTATGATATTCCTTACTGGAGTTATTAGACAAGTTTGTATGGAATTTCAACCGTTCATTGCCCTGTGATCCTAACGCTAATCGAACTGAGTATGTATAAGTAGCTGAAAAACAAAAAAGTTATTAAACATGTTAAGTATAAAATTTATATTTGTATTCAAGTTGGTTTAACTAGATCTAATCTTACGTTTACAAGGTCTGTCAGGGAACATTCTAGCAAAACCGGGCCTGCATACACATTTCATAATGCCGTCTATTCTTTGACACCTTTCGTTTCTTGAAGCCTTGCAGTCTGGTTGGCATTCTTTTCCATATCCAACACCTAAAAACATTACAATTTCAATGAGTTGAAACGAAATGTCTGTATTAACTTTACTTTATAACTCGTGTGAAAATCATGCAAGATTGCATTAAAAATATAGATTTCATTTCATTTACTATTGCATTGCACAGAAGAATTGCATTTCATTTACTATTAATATTAAGAAGTAAATAAAGAGTACTTACCCGTGGGATGCACAACATTAGTAGTTTCTAAGTAAGGCGTGCCAGCTAACAGTATTTCTCCGAATAATACTTGTGACACTCCGTTATTGTTTACTTGTTCATTTCTAGTAACACCGTCATAATCTCCTGTATCAATATCTGGAATAGGTGGAGATTTACCACCATTTTGTGATTTGTTCATAACAACAAAGAACGTGTCACTATCTTTTTCTTCTTCTACTTCAATTTTTTGAATATTCTCAGTAACATCATTGTCTCTTATAATGAAGTTGTCCCTTTCTTCTGACGACATAGTGATGTCGTCAAGGGCTATCTTTGTTGGTAATGACGAATCGAGGGTAGGTGTTGCTTCTACTTGAGGAATAGGAATATGCTTAGTGACCGTTTCTACAATTGTAGTTGGCTGTACTTTAGTGTATATTTCCGTTACGACGTCGACTATTGTAGAAGTGTGTGTGTTGGTTAGTATCAATGTTTGCGTGACAGCTCCCTCAGATTGACTAACTAAAGTAGTTTTGGTATGAGTTACGGTCAATGTGTGCGTAAGATTTATATATCCAACGCTTGAAACTATTTGAGGTGGTTCTGATAATGTTTTGGTGAGGGTAATTATAGTTGTTCTAAATTCTGTCTTTGTTGGTATAATTTCATCAGATATCTTAATTTCATTTCCAGCATGATGTTGTTTATGTATATTCGACGCCATTGGGTCTTTATTAATGGTAAAAGTAGATGTATTTTCAATAATAGACGGTATTTCTATAGCTTCTGTTGATACTTGTTCTTCTTTAAGAACCTCAGTGGGCTTAATATACTCTTCTTCTATGGGCGATTCAGAGCTTTCTAGAATATTAGTAGGGAAAACAGCTAATGGTTTGGAAGGTAGTGGTCTTATAATTTTTTTGATTGAAGTTAACCTAGTTGGATAAGAAAGTTCCGATCGAGATAGTGTTCGTGTAGGTCTAATTACAGGTACAGTCTTAGATGGAAGCTTAAATTTGCTTGTGCTTGACTTTTTGTCATCATTGCGAATGGGATAAGGCTTACGAGTTCTATTTTTATTTCCAATTGGAATTACTTTCATTCTATCTTTAGTAATATCTTCTTTACTTGACTCAAGTTGTTCTTGCTCAAAAGAAAATTCACTTTCTTTATTAAATGGCTTTGTATTGTTATCTTTTTTGGAAATTGCTATTTGCGTTACAGGTGTTTCATAGCTACTATCTATTGCCTCGCTTGATGTTTCGTATTCATTTGAAATAAATACATTCTCCGAAGAAGATTCTAATAATATTTTGTTAGAGTTTTCGGCTATTTTTGTAGATGGCATATTGTCTGGAAAATATACAGATGAAGGTCCAAAGTTAAAGCTTGATGAAAAGTCAAAATTGGATGAGGTCAACCAACTTGAGGAAGCCGCAGTTGGGAAAATAACGTTTGTTACAGAAGAAACAGTCGGTTTAGGATCTTCTTGTATTGAAGTTGTCTTAGAAGGTAATTCTCTCGGAGGAGGAAGTAAATGTGAAGACGGTTGATCAATATTGAAAGAGGGCCTTTTAACTTTATTTAAAATGTCATAAGTTGGCCTGTACGTTGAAACTTCATCTTTTATTGGTTTCCTCAAAGGTCGTTGTGTCGACTGCCTAGGAGGTAACGTTTTTGGTGGTACAGTCCTATACGGAGCTGGTGTTCGCATAGGTAAAATCGGTCTCGGAGTTTGGGGTGCTCTTGGTGGAATTCTTTGTAGTGGGTTTCTAGGAGGAGGTGGACTCATACCCATAATTTCATCATTAATTGATGGCTTGAAGTTGTAATTCACAGTCGGTGGTGGTGGCGATAAATCAATTATTTCACTTGAGGAACTATTTATCCTATCAGATTCAGATTTTATTGTAAATGTTGGAAGTGTGGGTTTTTCGTCTAGCTCCACAATTAAACGTTTTTTGTCTTGGATTTGAATCGTTGACGTTATAATATTAGATTCATTCAGTAAACGTGTATTGTTTAATGAAACCGTATTCATCTGCTGTTGGTTTTTATATTTATTTTCTGATTCCTTAAAACCAGCGGGTTTTTTCGTGAAAAATGGTCTATTAGTCATAGAAGTATACTTTTCTTCGCCAATATTTAGTTCCATATTGTCTTCATATGATGCATTTGTACTGTTTTCCATCAACTGATTGATTTGCCAATGTGGTTGTTGTAATTGATGGTCTAAGGGTATTGCTGTATTAATAGTAAATGGTCTAGGTTTCATATAAGTATTATGGTCATAAATTGGCTTAATATTATTTGACTGAAACGACGTTTTATTAAATGAAGTGAATGGTTTTTCTGTTTGTGTTCCAGGATTAAAGTTAACTAGCTTAACGTCCTCGCTATGTTGTTTTACATTTTGATTAACTGCATTTTCTAAGGGAGAAGTAGTTTTTGTAAAGTTACTCTTAGCTACAGATGTAGTTATAATAGGTATTTTCATAGATTCTGAACTAACTTCACCGTCAATTTCACTATTATTTTCAGATTCTTCTTCACCGTCATATATTTCTTCAGCGGTCTCGTAAATAGTTTTCGTTGGTTTCGAATAAGCTAACTTTGTTGTAGTAACTTCGTCGCTATTATCTCTTAATGGTATATCATACACTGGTTGCTTGTTGCCGAAAGTTGATGGGATATAGTTAGGCCTTATAGTAAAAGGCAGTACATTAGATTTTTGTTCTTCATTTGTCTTGGAAAATGGTCTACCTATACTGAAATTATTAACTGTTTGCTTATTTTTGTGATCCCAAAATTCTGTCGGTGGCTTTCCAACAGTTGCAATCTTTTCACCGAATTCCGGCAAACTATCCGACTTATTGTCGAAATTCAATGGTATTATTTTTCGAGTAGACGCTTCAACTTTAATGTTTTTCAAATTATCGTCTCTAAGAACGCTAGCATACCACCCGTGAGAATTGGTTGAAATTTCCGGGACAAATGATATAGGTTTATCTTCAACGTTTAAATGTTTATTATCCGCATAGTTCAAATTTAAATTTTCGTACCCATTTGTATCTTCATTTATCATAGGAAAATTAGCATGACTATTTACAGATGGCGGTAATAGATTACTATAATCCTTGTGTATCGGCTTTTCTCTGATGTTTGAATTAATATTAGCTGGTTTTTGTCTTACAGGTAATATAGATTGAGTCTGGTTAGATTTATAATCAGAATTGTTTTCTTTATATCCCTTAAAATTATTACCAGACACTCGTTCATGATCATCAAATATAAGCGATGGATGTCTTTTGCCATGTAATGCAACACTTTCGTACTTTGAAGGGTCATCTTCTACTCTTATGGCAAAATTTGTTCCTATGGGTATATTTGCATTCATTTGACCATTGAGTGACGTAGTGGTGATTGGTACGGTAATACTTGAACCTATGATATGTCCCGAATTACTTTCACTTGCTACATTAGCCGCAGTATTTAATGTTATAGTGTATATGTTTTCCTGGTTGCTGTCAGTGATAATAGATTTATTTGCTGCGTTAGAAGAAGTTATTATATTGCTTGTTTTAGGTTTCTGTTCATTGGATATTTTCTGTGATTTAAATTGCGTAGTAGTTACGGTGGTTGGTATTTGCGGCATTTTAAATGTATAAGTTGGTGTGGCTTGACTATTTGGTAACTGTGAAGCAAAATAAATTTCCGATGTCACTTTCGGAGGAAGTTGATTTGATACTGGATGTTGAATATTTAAAAACACGTTGCTATCATGTATGGGCTTTGTATGAACTGTTGGTCGTTGCTGATATCTTTTTTTATCATATCTTATTTCTTGATTATAATGTCTCTTAGGTGGTGGAGGTGGAACTGCAAGATAATTTTCATATTCCTTATCAATCACATCCTTTTCTTCCTTGGGCTTAGTATTTTTGTCATATTCAACCTTATATATTTCTGGATTATAGGCTGTTATTTGTGGTCCTATTTGGATGTGAGTCTCTTGATTACTTGTAGGTGGAGGAATATTTATTAAATCTTTTGGGCGTTTATTTTCATTCCATTTTACTTTCTGATCGATATTAAGTCCAGTTCCTTTATACGATGCTGGAACATCTTTTGCGTATGAATCATATGTAGACTTCGTTGTTGGTTTTACAAAGAATTGGTTTTTATTTGGGACAACATTATGGACATTAGTCATATGTGGTGCGTCAATGCTAAAGCTCCCAAAGTATCCAGGTTCTGGATAGGGTAGAGGATCATCGATATAATCTCCAGTTTTATGAGGTTCTGTTGATCCAGCAAAGACTAAAGCTGTTGAACTACCATGAGGAATCAATACATTAGCTACTCTTGAAGGTTGTATATCAACCAAAAATGGTTTGTTTTCAGAATCCGCAATCTCTACGTCAGCGTACCTTCCATCTGTTGTTATTTTAGTACTTATTACTTCAGATGAACTTGGATTGTTATCTGGAATATCTTGCTCCTTGATTCCTTCAATTGCAGGTCTATAATTAACTTGATGTTCTTTAGGAATGGTATTTGAATGTTTATTTAAAGAAGGTATAAAATCTAAAAATGCTGGTCTACCATGGTTAATTACCATTGTATCTTTATTTTTAAATATGCCTGGTGGTTTATTTGGTTCATTTATTTTATGTGAAGTAGTTGATGACCACTGTTGGGAACTTTGCTGATTAAAATTACCTCCGTGAGGACGAATATTATTATTTGGTTTTGATTTTAACTTGGGTAGTTCTGGTGGCCTTAGATCGAAAGAATCATCTACTTTCATATTTAATATAGTTTGATCATTCATTGGTTTTTCTTTTACTAGATATTGTTCATTATTTGCAACAACATTATCTATTAGCGGAGGATGGACAGGATGCTGTAGTTTAATTCCACTAGCGACTAAAGTTAATGGTCCTCCTACCGCAGGTTTGCCAACAATTACGTCTGAATTTGCTGTTATAATTTCTCCAGGACTTATAGGTATACCACCATTCAAAAGTGGACTTTCGTATATTATTTTAGGTTTAACGAGATTTGCTTTAGAATGTTTATTTTCAGTTGCCCATGCAAAATTTTGATGTAAGGTAACATTTTTAAAAGATATTTGAGATTCAGACGTTTCCATTTCATCGACAGGAATATATATTGGAAAATTACCTACTTTAGTTTCCAAATCATTATCTACTCTTTTATTTGCATTGTAAGCTGTAAGTTTGCTAACTGGTTTGACAGTTGTGGTTGTAATTGCTGTCTTATTTGTTTCTTGTCGCTTCATGAAACCACCTGTCATTTTCTCAATTACGGGAGCTAATTGAGATAAGCCTTTAATACCTAACGATCCTAATTTAATTAGTTCAGCCATTACAAATTTATTTTTATTCACTTTTTGAGTTTTTTCTGGCTTAGGTCTTACCGATGTGTTACTTGCCGATATATTGTTATGTTTTGATGGCGGTGCTTGTTCATTGGTTAACAGATCACTTGTTTCTACTGAATTTGTATCTTTTTCATCAGAATAATCATTAACTTGGGTATACTTCTCTACAATTTTATCTGTAGGTGCTGCTTGAGAGCTAGTCTCGTATTCATATGGACGGTATAATGTCTGATCAATAGCCTCATTGTGAGTCGGTCGAACATCAATTTTCGTACCGCTGAATTTAGTATTCTTTATTAGGTATTTATCTGTCGCTAAAGCGGAAGGTTGTTTTGCATTTGTATATTTTGTTTTTAAAGATTCCGTTTTCGTATGACTACAACTACAAGAACTAGTACAGGGTATATGACCTATTTCAGATGGCTGTATGAGGTCAAAATCATTTTCTTCTTGGCTATCAATCCTTTTTTCTATTTTTGGGATATTGCTGATATACATATTATTGGTTGCTGCAGGTTGAATAGTTTTTACTTCCATGTATTTCGTCTGAAATTGCAAGTAAAATGTGTATTACTTAGAGAATAGCTTTTACATTTGTAAATATTAACGATAGTTTTCTAAAATTAAACATTCAGTATTAATAATGACGTTTCTTTAAAGAGTTAGTAATATTATGTAGGTAAGACGTTATAAGCAATTAAAGGTTTCTAAACTATAATACTTTAAGACACTCTAATGGTAATATTTTATTGGATTTCGGGTAAATTGCTTAAAGGTTCCATGAAACCCAGGAATGTTCCTCGTGCCATTAAATCGGGTTCCATAACTGTGAATCTTACTTTTGTAGGTTTCAAGTCAGCTAAAACATCTGTAGCATAAAGATTTGTGAGTGATTCTGTTGTAACCACTGAAACTATGGTTTCAAATGTTGATATAGCGCTCCTTTTGTTTTGAACTACAGTAGTTAAATAAGTGTATGTAGTCATACACGTCTTGATAATGTAATTATGTCGCATGAGTTGATGCAGAGGAAAGAAAGCACTCATTTGTTGACGGTTTACAACAGTAGCAACAGCTGATGATAGTAACAATTTATTTGTCGGCGTTGAACTCACGTGATGTTTTGGTGTTTTCGATGAACTTAATTGCATGAGTTTAATTTTTCGCTGAGAAAAGAGATGACTAAAATAAGAAAATACTTGTAATACAAATACGTTAGTGTTAGTCACAACAATATACTAAAGCATAATCAATAAAAAAACAATTAAACATGTGAATAGAATTGTAGTATAATAATTGTAATACAGTACATTGAATATTACCTGTATATCTAATTTGTAGCTTATTCCACCACGCTGCTCCAATGCGGGTTGGTAGAATACACATGTGGCAGAATTTCAATGAAATTAGACACATGCAGGTTTCCTCACGATGTTTTCCTTCACCGTTAAGCACGAGATGAATTATAAACACAAATTAAGCACATGACAATTCAGTGGTGCTTGCCCGGGTTTGAACCCACGATCATCGGTTAAGATTCACGCGTTCTTACCACTAGGCCAAATAAGCTCCAAACCTTCTCCTCAAAAGGGAGAGGAGGCCTTAGCCCAGCAGTGGGACATTAACAGGCTGTTACTGTACTGTACTGTATCTAATTTGTCATCATATAATACATAAGGATGTAATCTTAAATATTTTGACTGGTTTTACCTGTTCTTGTTTCCCATCTGAACTTTTATCTCTAACTAAAACCTCAACCCCATTAGACATTATTCTCGTAGCTAAGTTTTTTAATTTTCTCTCATCATCGGCTCCATTATTAATATCTATTTCTCGTCCAGGTCTCCATGGTGTATTATCATACACTATGGCGTTTGTATTAAACGCTGAAATCAAAATATAATTTAATTCATATTCTTATAATCTGTTATAATTGGTGTTTTTTTATATTTCATTATAATATATTTATAATAACTTATTAAATAAAATACTTATACAGTCTATATTAGTAATATTTTTCATAATATATAGATTACACTTATGATCCCAGACTATCATTGTGAACCATTCATGTTATAAGATGAAAATAAATAAAGAGTTTCAATAAAGATGCACATAACAGTTATCATTTTTCTAAGCAGCTTGAACATTACTACTTACTTCTAATTAGTAATTTTAATGGTGCGTATCATTGAAATAAAAGACAAAAGGAATTAATTTCTATAGCAATTACAACAGTTAGCAATTCTTTACAAATTCATCAATATATTTATTGTGTTGTATTAATTTGACGTTGTCAATAATAACTGTAAAAATATCAAGTCATTTTAATCAATAAATTATTGTTTTATTTATAATATTAAAATATTGTGTATTTATGATAAAAACAAATTTTATTACTTTCTAGGAATTGCATAATATTGCTAACTATTTCAGTGACAAATGTACCTTAATAAGTAATTAGTAACCATTTTATAACTCCATGCTAAGTCGTGCATTTAGAAAAATCTTTATGAACCTTCTATAAAAATATGTGTATGCAGTGCAAGATTAAGCAAGCGTGAGGCCTGTAGCAAATTATTTTGATAGGGCCCTTGATCTAATTTGATCTGATGAAAGGAAATCTCTCTCATAAAATAATAATATTTATATTTTTTATTTATAGTTGGCCTCTGGGGGTTCGCTTTTGCGCGGGGCCCGTAGCAATTGCTAATCTTGATACGTGATTAATACAGCACTGCATGTAGGTGTAATATTATATGTGTTAAATCATTTTTACTGGTGGTAGGGCTTTGTGCAAGCTCCTTTGGGTAGGTACCACCCACACATCAGATATTCTACCGCAAAACAGCAGTACTTGGTATTGTTGTGTTCCGGTTTGAAGGATTCCCAAGGTTGGTGGCGCATTGGCGATGTAAGCGATAGTTAACAATACCAATGTCTATAAGCTTTGGTGATCACTGGCCATCAGGTGGCCCATATGCTCATCAGCCTACAGATTCTATAAAAAAAAGCAATATAAAAAAAACATGAGTAGAACTACTAATTAATTATAATACAATTATAGGTTATTATTTTCAAATATTATAAATTATGATGTATATATATATTTGAACACTACTAACATTTGATAATAATAACATAATTTTTAATAATGCAACCATATGAAGCTTTAATACCTCAGCGATTTGTAACATTTCAAAACACCTTTTATTATATTATATACACGTTATAATTTGTTTAAAAATATGTTTATTTATCTACTATTTACAGGTATTACAGCTATACATCTAGATAGAAATTATTGTTTTTTTGAATACATAGATCATATAACATTTGATTTATTATATCATACATTTTGATGTTATCAAACCATCTAGATGTATAACTTCTACATTACTTTTAGCTAATATTAAAAACTCACCTCCTTAGACGGATGGTGACGAGATTGTGGGATAGAACCATCTGGATTCGTGGATCTTCAAAGGCCGTTCAAGTCATCGTTTAGTCACCATCAGTTATGTCAGAAAAGTCAGTTTCTCTCCAAGTCGATATTACAAAAGATTTTCTCGTCATTAATAAGATAAATAATTTAGTAGAATGTAGAATTTAGAAAAGGATTTCTTCAATGGTTTGATATAATAAGGTACCATTTTAAAATCTAGTAGCATATATAATAAAATATATTAATTACCAAGTAATATTTATGTTATTTTATATTTTTAGGTTAACATATTTTGAACTTCTCCAAAATTAAATTCTACGTTTATCCTTTTTATATTTTAGATGACTTGTATTTATTTTTAAGTACCAATATGTCTTATTATACATATGTGTTCACTTTTCAATTATTATTATATACAAATAAAACAAATTGTTTATTTTTAATTACATTTTTATTATTTTAACATTTTAAGTCGTAATTTGCAATTTACAAATGAAGCAGGTCGAGTATTATAAAAGGTAGTATTTATATTAGGGTTTTTATTCTAAGATTTTATGAGTTATTCTTAGGCTGTGATTAGATAATATTCACCTAAAAATAATAATTTTTTGACAATACAACTCAATATATGGTAACAAGTCAAAACATTTTTGGTGATCTTATTCTTAATAAACCTCTTTACATGAATCCCTATCTACAATGTCAAAAGAGTATTTGTAACCTAATGCTAAATGCTAAAACTATAAGGCACTATTCATAGTTAACTTACTATGATACAAAGTAAATAAATAACTAAATCATTACTTTACAGACCTAACCAGTTGTTCGGTTTTCAAGAGACATCGTCGACAGAACTCTGCTTTGAATCTCTAAGTGTTGAGGGTGTTGTTAATTTTACAACGTATGTTGGTGAGGCATTGTAGTTAACATGATCACTGATCTTACCCACTATACTTTCTAAGCTTTGCGTTTCTGTTTGTGATACAATATTAGAATTTGCTAAATATTTATCCATGTCGGAAATCATAGAGTTTTCTAATGCATTGTCTCCTTGTGAACTTACAAGTTGGTCTATAGATGGCAATGTAGATGGCAATATTTTAACATCTTCATAATATATAGCTTCTCGTTTTCTTACAGTCTGTGTGTCGTCTGAAATGACAGTTGACAGTACTGTACTGAACTCTCCAGGATGTTTACCAGATACGTATAATGTAACTACACTAGTGTGTTTTGGCGGAGCCGGCTTCTGAGCCCGCGGTTTACTCTTCCTACGTGTGGGTCGTGGTGACGGTGGTGGAATATCTTCACCACTATCTTGAACGTCTTCAGAAAAGTCTTCATTACTACTAAAGTCGGATAATATGTTAGGTTTTGGACTGTTACTATATATGTCATTGTTCAAATTATTGTTCGGTATCAGATTGTTCGGCAATAAATTAAGATCAGCTTGTGCTAATCCAAGTAATGGGTTTGTAGTCTGTAAAGACAGTGCCTGTTGTTGTTGTTGTTGCTGTTGTTGCTGCTGGAGAAGTAGAGGTAGTAATAAAGAATTGTATTGAGGAGGAGGTGCCAAAACAGTTGGTGTAGTTACAACAGTATCAGTTATAAACTCCGTAGCAGTAATAACATTTGTAGTTGGATCTACAATTGTAGTCAATATCGGAGTGCCTCTAAAAGTAATTGTTAAAAATGTTTCCCTTGCATCAGTAACTGTTGTTACATAGGTAGTTGATCTAGTTTTGTACTCTGTTACAGGTGTTTGTACTACTGGTTGTTGCGGTAACAGTCCCTGCCCTTGCAATGCAAGAAGAGGATTTATCGCAGGTTGCTGATTACCTAATAAAAGTTGAGATAACAATAAATTAGCTAATGGCACATTAGCGTTAATTTCAGGTGCAATAGTTTGTACCACGGGTTCAACGTTATAAACAGTACTAGGTAAAATGTGCGAGTACGATGTTTTGCGACCCCTAATAGTTGTAGGTGTAAAAATTACTGTAGTTGTAGGAGTTTCATGTAACACGAATTTCGTTATTTTGGTTGCACCATTTTCAGCTAATTCTGTTGATTCTAAAGCAAGTACTAATTGTTGATTACCAATGGGACCAATTGTCGTTGCCACCTGATTGAGTAATAATGTCTCAATACTTGGTTTTGCAGATAAAACGTTTTTGTACTCAGTAATCTTTCCATTAACTATAGGTATTGTTACCTCAAATGGAATCTGGTGTGTTATAGTAATTTTACCGTCATTTAAAATATTATCATATTTATTGTATCTTTCGCCACTTAAGTTTTCAAAAGAATTTCTTTGTCTGCTTGATGCTCTACTGGTCGTTGTACGCGACCGAGATCGACTTGTGGTACGTGAGGGACTAGATCTTGAAGACTGGGTGGATTTTCCGTTAGATAAGCGAGGAGCTTTTGGTCTAGATGAAAGAGTTGTAGTTCTTGACGAAGGTCTCGATTTAGCTCCTCGTCTGTAAGGTGCTGACGTGGTTGTCGATCTACTTTCACCCCTAACAATAAATGGTTGCCTTTGAGAAACCTTAGGTGCAGAAGCGGTAGTAGTTCGGCCGTTTGGACGAGAGTTATAGCGCCCCGTTTTTTGTTTTTGTGTAGACGGCGCTGGTGGTTCTGTCTCCGGTTCTGGGTCAGGTTTTCGAGTACTACCTGGTTTTATTCCAGGCCTTCTGAAATTAGTATATTTTCTATTTCCATAGTCTACTTGACGCTTAAAACGTCGCTTAAACGCAAAAGGTCTTATTTGAACTGCATTTGAATTTTTTCTCGGTGGTAAAGGCGATACGACTTGTTGTTCCTTTCTATCTGAAGATTCATAATCATTGTCTTCTTCGAATTCTTCTTCATCTAAAAGCTCTTCATTTTCATTATACTTTTCTTCATTTTCCATTATTTCTTCTTCAGGTTCTGGTTCTGGTTGCTTGAAAAGATTTCTTTTAGGTAATAAAGAATTAGGTCTCTGTCTGCGTAATGCAAGTAAAGGATTGAAAGTTGAGCGAGTAGTTGTCCGTCTGGTTGTCGTAGTACGTGCTCTCGTGGTTAAGCTACGTCTAGACGAAGGCGTCGTAGATCTTGGTGTTATAGCCGTGCCAGGTTGCCTGGCTACAGGTGGTCTTCTAAATCTTAGTAAAGGATTGTTAGTGGTTTGCCTTTGAGATATATCCGAAAATTCATCAAGGGATTCAGTGACACTCTCTTCCTGTTGAGTTGCAAAAGTTTCTGACTCATTTTGTTCACTTGGTGGATAGTTTATAGAAGCAGATTGTCTACCACCTCGTAACCTTGATGAAGCAGTAGGTCGAATTCTTGGAATTGCTGATCTGCTTGCGTAGTCCAAACTGTTACTTCTTAAAGAACTAGATCTAAAACCAGTTCTTCTGGATGTTGGTGCAATGTTGCCTCTAGGGAAACCTCCAGGTCGTGAAGCTGGAATATTGGCCGATAAATTTATGTTGGCACTAGTGCGACCAGCAAACCTTCTTCCTGAACTCGATGATCCAGGTAATGCAGCAGGTTGTTTTCTATTACCACTGTAACTACCCGTCGGCCTAACTGATTTTAGCGTTGGAGTAGCAGTAATAGTTGGTGTAAAATCTGCTCGGGTAATAGTTGTTGCACTATTTGGAATAGGTAAGCGTTTAGGGCTAAACGTGGGTCTATTTCTTGAAGCAAACGGAATTATAACAGGAGTAAATGACGGTTTTTTCGTCGTAAAAGTAAGACGACCTCTCTTTTTCGAGTTTGATTCATCTTCTTCGTCTTCTATTTCAGGTAGAGGTTCCGTTGTTGTCTCAGCATCAGCAACTGAACTTTCTATTAATTCTGGTGTAGATGTAATTATTGATCCTTCCGTAGTTGTTGTGGTAGACGTAGATGTGGTATCTTCACTCAGAGTTTTATTGTCATTTGTTATAATTGTTGAATCACCAGATATTACCGCCACTTGTGAAAAAATAATCTTTTTCTCATTATTTTGACTAGGAGTACTATTTTCAACTGGTTTAACTTCAGCAAATAAGTTGTCGATATATGTTCCTTGTAATATAGAAGGCGATACACCGGAAGGATTTGGTTGTTTTGTAACTTGTATTTCTTCCTTTAATTTTGTAGGAGTAATACGTGGTTTATCATCTTGAATCAAATTTTTATCTACTGCACCACTTGGAACCTTTCTTCCTAACTGATTATCTTCAATTGATTTTGTGTTATCGACGATATTTGTTACAGTTTCTAAGCTGCTACTTATTTGAGATGTATTACCTGCATAGAATGTTGTGAAGTAAGTGTAGGTTGTATAAAATGTAGCTTTGCCATCGTCTTGGTCTAAGTTTTCCTCAACTAAAGAAGGTTTTATTGCCACTTCTATATCTTTCGGTGGTAAAACACTTACTATATCTATGGGCGTAGTATCAATAGGACTTATAGTTGGTATAGATTGAACCGATGGCGTGACAATATTTGACACGATCTCCTCGCGACTAGTTATTGTTGTAGATTTATCTTTGTAAAGCGTAGTCCAGTATGTAAATGTTGTATAGTATGTAATTGGTAAATTGTTATCCTCTTCGGGCTCCGTTTTAGGAGTGATCGTTTCAGTTACTACATTTGTTATTGTTTCTAAGCGACTCTTTACTTTACTAGAGTCTTTTCCTATATACATAGTGGTGAAATATGTAAATGTAGTATAGCTTGTTTGTAATAAAAGTGTCGGTGAAGGCAAAATTTCATCAATGTTACTTTCAGAACTTATCTGATCATCAAGTACATTATTATTGTCCAAATACTTTGTCTCCCCTTTTGAGAAGGATGACTTAATATCTGTTACGTATGAGTTTTCTGATACAAGAGGATTTGATTCAACGCTAAATAACATATCCACTTCAATAGGCGTCGGTTGTGGTAAAGTTTCATTTTGTTTATTATCTTCTAATTGATTTTGATCCGTTGATATGCTACTCTCTACAGACGAATTATCATCTAAGCTTTGTTGAGTCATTCCCTTGACCTGTTTACAATTTCTAAAGTCGAATTGAGCTCTTGTATTTTCGACGGTTAATGCTTCAGTTTTTGAGGGTATTAGTCCATCAGGACCAACATAATTTGTGTATACTTCATTTCTACTGCAAACGTTGGCGTCGGATCCGACGTATATCGTCGTAAAGAATGTATACGTCGTATAATATGTTTTAACAGAATCTGGTTTAATACTAGCCACTAAATCATCATCCAACGTTGGAGTGGGTGTTTGAGAACTATAAGATTTATTTATTTCAACAGACTCAATCACATCTTTATTTTTGACGAGATCAATAATGCTATTGATTGCAAGTGTCTCGGTTGGTCTACCTATACCAACACTTGTCGGTGCAATATCGTCATTATCGAAAGCGCCTATTAATGATGGATCAAGTTTTGATAAATCAATAGTAGACGTGATTATATTAGTAACGACAGACTTGTGACTTGCAATACTTGAAGTTTGGTCTCCAAAGAAGGTAGTAAAGTAAGTGTAAGTTGTATAAAGAGTTTTATATATGAGATCAATTTCGTTTTCAGAATTATTTATATCATCTTCATCTGTTGTTGGACTGTGTTCAGTACTGACTGATACCTCAATATGGCTCTGACTAGTTGAAGGACGCTCTGTGGTAGTAGTCAGTGTAGACTCTTTTTGTAAGTTAGTATCCTCCAAACCTTCGGGTTCATTATCTTTAGATAAAGTTGTTTGTTCCTGTTGTGAAACAGTCATTGCTACTTCCTTTTCCATTGGTGTAGTTTTAGGTGGACTTTCAGTATTTATTTCAAATTCGACTGAAGTGTTTGTTTCTATTTTAGACACCACTTCTGGTGATTCAATATTGCTTTGTTCAGTGCTCTGAAGTTCGATTGGTATAACAGACGTCGGTTCGATATTAAGGTTTGTTTTACACACATAATTAGTTATATATCCTAAGTTACTTTCGACGACAACGTCTGATTTTATAGAAGTAGTAGTTCCAGTACTCTCTAAGGGTATAAAATAAGTCGTTAAGTATGTTAGTGTTTTATATGCTGTCGTCATAGTAGATTGGGTTTCAAGGCCATTAGTGCAAAATATTTCTTCATGTTTATTGTATTTATTTTCTGTCGTGGTTTCGATCTCATAAGATTCATCACTATGACCACTTTCAGTAGTAGTAACTGTTTCAGAATCCATTTCCTGCGTGCTTTCATTATCATCTTGCTCTTCTTCTTCCTCTTCTTCTTCTTCAATTTTTTCAGTAACTTCAGCGGCAGTATTGTCACTTTCTTCTTCAGAGTTTGTAAATGATTCGCTTTCATTATGTTCTGTTACTGCAGATTCTGTTGATTCGTCGATAACTGTTGCAGATGGCATTAACATAGTTAAGGGGTCCGTTGCTTGAGAGCTGTAATCGTTTATAGGTATAATTTCTAAATTTTCAGTATTTCTTGTACTCTCTGTTGTAGTATAAACAGGCTCTGATGGCTGCAAAACATCTAAGTTAAGGTCAAAGCCATTATTGTATTGGACACTTACTGTGTCTGGAATTTTATCATCGATTTCATACAAATCTTTTTTTAAGCTTTCTTCGTCATTCAATGCTTTTTCTGAACTACTTTCTTCGCCATTTTGTATTTTAGTAACAAAATTAACTTCATGCGCTTTATATGTAGATGTCGCTACAGGAATTTCAGCTGTCAAAAAGGTTATTTTAGTAGCTAACTTATCAACTGGCTTAGCTGATGGAAAAACGTTTACCTCGTCTGGATTAGGTGGGCGAATCGTTTCGGTATTTGGTGTAAATATGATAACAGTATCACCAACTACAGTTGTAAAATCAGCAAAACCGGCATATGTGAATGTCTTTTTCGGTCGAGGTTCACTCTTTTGTCCGAACAATTTTTTAGGTGATTTAGTTTGAGGTAATAACTGGGGTGGTGAACGACGTGATTCAACGTTATCAATATAATAAAATATTGGTGAAAATTCGTTCTTAATAGTAAACGTTGGCAAATCGTAATTAGGTTTCACCTTAACAATATCTGATTCATTTATAGTATCTTCATCATTCTTCGGTTCTTCTTTAATAGATTCAGAAGGTGATTCATACGCTTTACTTTGTCGATGTAATATATTTACATTTTCTAATATATGTGGGTTAAGCAATTCAATTTTTTTCTCACTTTCGATGGTTGGTCCATCAAGATAGTTATACACTTCAAACTTGGGTTCGTTATTGTAAGGTTGGACTTTGCGCGCCGTTGGTTCATCGAAAATTTGGTTATCAGCCTGATTTTCTGGAGAACTAGGGAGATTCCAGTATTTAAATGTATCTTGAGTAGGTTTACTTGCATACACGATTTCCATTCTACTACTGGGTGCAAGATAGTCGGTATTTTTAAGTACAAATTTATCTGGATCTATAATACCCAAATCTTGTTTGACATTCCACTGACCATCAAAATCTGAATGTACACGAGTTGGATTAACGATGAATGCCTCTTCAACGTTGGAAGGTTTATTGTAAAGGACAAGTGACGACTTTGTAAGAAGTTGAGCATAAATTCGTCCATTGTCTAAGGTGGTGCCTAGGATTTGAGTAGCGAACTCAGTTGTGACACCATCCTGAATGAAAGTCCTTGCGGTTGAAGTTAATAGGCCGATTACAGGTTTAACGCTGTGGTATCGTCCTACCTTCGTGTTATAATCGTTTCGTTTTTGATCGTTAACGAGCAGCACAGTCAGGTCTAATGTCGTAAATCAGTTGTCATTCCGTCAAGTCGTGGATAGGATATCGTGGAGGTGCGTTATATTTTACAAGGTCCATTTGAGTTCGGAGTTGACCACGACCCGGGGATTAGATTTGAAAGAGAAAGAAAAACATACAATTAATTACGCAATACAGATAGAATAGAATACTTAGATGCTAAAAGAGGCAGACGTATAATTGCATATATGTTAGCACTAAATTTTGTACAACTTTAATGTCAATGCCCAAATATGTTGATTTGTATTTCTTTTATACATATTTTATATGAAATTATAAATATTCTCTACGAAAAAGAAATCAAAGCAACAAGTCTAACCGACAGTGACAATTTACTAATAAATAATCTACTAAAACAACAACGGAAATGTTAAAAGTTTAAAGATAGAATATATTCGAAAGTATTAGAGTTTTTTTAGTGAAATTAAAATGAGATACATAAAATACTAATATAAAAGAAGGATATAAGTAAATATAAGAAAGTTTAGACTTAACTGCAAGCATATATTTTTTTACAATAGAAAATTGTTATGGGGATCGCTCTTTGATTACTCACCCCTGTTATCCAGGACCCCCTCTCTTTTTATTCTCGACGCGTCGATAGATTCATTATCATTTATATCTGCAACATAAGAAAAAATTTTGGTTATTTTGTCTAATTTACTTTGTATTTGTTACGAGCATTAAAATTACGTTTGTCGCATCAATAGTCTAAAACTGCGAAGCGCTTATTTAATAATGTTATATATGAAAACCTTCTCTGAAATGCAGTCCACAAGTTCATCTGTTATACGTTTTATTTATATTGGTTTAATAATATTTTTCAGATTCACATTAGAAAAAACGTTTCGTCTTTCTTGTAGATAAACAAACAACAACCAAGACACATATGTAATCCTTAAATATCTGACTCAAGAACAGTAAAAAATGAACTACATTGAATCATTATATCGATTTCTTTCATAATCAAATAACCCAGATGTTTTATAGAAAGTAGCGAACCAAGGTCATACGTAAGAATTATGAAATAACGCCTAGTGCTAACTAGTTATTCGCATTGACTTTGCACGAATACTTAATTAAAAATATATATATATTTTAATTAAAAATGTCCGGTAGTAATGGTCAATACAAACAACAGTCATATCACTACATATTATAAAACAAAGCCAAGCTGCATCTGTCTGTTTGAACGCGAGAAACTCAAAAACAAAGGAACGGATGTTCATAAAGTTTTCACCAACGGACGAGGTGATGCATGAGAAATATTTAGGTGTAAAATTCATTAATGTTTTGTGCTTTATTTGTATGCGTCGCGTAAACCAAAAGAAATATTTGTATTGTGAAATAAACGTTTTATTTATAGGGTATGTTCTGAGAACTGAGAGATTCTTGCTCGGGTTTGAACCCGTTTTCTTAAGTTAAAATTTATGTATTCTTGCCACTGGGCCAACTAGGCTCTGGTATTATAAAGTAATTACGAATTTCAAATATAAAAGTATGTTTGTCTTTTGCAAGACTTTTGCGGAAACATCCTTAAAACCAAGCGATCGTGAGAAAAAGGCCAGCGTTTTCACGTATTGTATTTGATTGTCTTCATTGTTTGAATAATTTGCGCAAGAATTTTTTTTCTCGTAAAGGGTTTTTATATCTTACAAAATTTTTATTTCGTAAATATTAGATAACTTGAAAATTGTAAGTGATTTAAGCAATTTTAAAAACTTTAACATAAGACATAACCAAGATATGGTTCAAATCAATAAATAATTTTTCTGAAAGTCAAATCGCAAAATATTATTTTAATTATATCCATATATTCAAATGATACAAGATTGATACTTACAAACCAGATAACTATTTTAGCAAATCGTGACCACTTAGAACGATAAGGAGAAATCAAAAGATATTTCTATTAAAAATATTTAACTTGCTAGTAAAAGCAATTGCAGCGTTTAAAATTCAAAGCATCTCAAAAACTGTAAATGTTATATTTATCGGCCTTGCTTATAAACGTCTTCTTCTTTCGTATGTCAAATCAATAATCACAGAAAGGGACAGATCTATGTTTCACTATTATATTTATATATATTTTCACCTTTGTTAAATTAACCGAAATAATTTCAGTTATCTGAAATCTATATTTTATATATCGAAGGTCAAGAAATGAAAATTTAGAAAAACTTTCGGATATAACCGTCGTATCAGATACGTGGTATTTGTGCCAAAGTGATATGTATGCGTGTTGCATCCGCTGACCCACTGCTTTACGGTCGTGTTCAAGTATCAAGATTACTGTGTTACACTATAAGAGGGCACTTTTTATAAACATGTTAGACGAGAAGAAATGCCTCTTAGTAACTCACTTCTGCTCAATGATAAAGGCAATAACAAGAATAATGTATTCATTTTTACAGAATAGAACAACTTTTTACCAACAGACCAGTAGAGATGACCCAGTGATCAGAGCACGTGAATCTCAACCGAAGATTGCGGGTTTCAAGCCAGGCAAGCACCACTTAGCTTTCATGTTCTTAATTTGTTTTTATACTTCATGTTTTGTTCGGCATAAAACATCGTGAAGAACCCCGTATGTCTAAGATGCTACAAATCAATAATACCTTCTAAAATAAACATAAATCAGACACATATCCAACCACGTCTCCACCAACCCACATTGGAGCAAGCTCCAAATCCAACTTAAAATAGGCTTTTTTAATACAGATATAATGTTTTCCAAATGAGAAAGATTTATCAACAATCATATATAATATACTTAAATAGTATAAATAAATATGAAGTTTGTATATTTCACCGTTTGGTGACAGCCCTATTAGAATCAATTTCACTGGCACACTCGTATAAGGCGTCCGGAAACCAGCTCGTCAAACGCATAGCAATCATGACCGACATATACTTATGTGTGTTGTACTGGTCTCATTGATGTACAGTTGAGTGAAAGATATGCTAATTGTGGGAAATTAAAACTTTAATAGTAACCTTAGTCCCCTGGGGTAGTATCGAGGTTACCACCATTTTAAATTAAAAATCTATTTGGAATTGTAAAATTCAAAATTTCGATTATGATGCTGGTTGGAAATGTAGTTAAATAAACATATACTGGAAACACGCCTCAGAACAGTTTAATTAAGAGAAAAAATAAAAATCGTTAGTCTGTTTTTTAAATATAGAAAAATTTAAATTTCTTATGTGGCTATTATCGAAATAGAAACTACCGCTGTTTTCATAATCAGCAGCAAGAAGAATAACAAATAAATAAAACTCAGCAGGTTTTTGCTTAAAATACCGATGAAACAAATAATTCCTTAAATATTTTTAGTATAAACTTTTAATAAATGTTTTATTTTGAAAAGGCAATTAATATTATCATACTAATATTAGAAAGAAATCAACTTGTTCGATTTATTTTGTTACATTATTACAGTTATTTTTAACTAAGTATATCGTACAGTAATTATGGAAAAAACTAATTAAAAATAATAAATCATCTTATTTACTGGTTACAAGGGCCTAACTTCGCTTAGAGGATGACAATTGCAATTCAATGCATGCATGAAAAGGCTGCTAGCATTCTTGCCACAATTCCACGCAGTCATGATTCGTACAGTAGCAATTTTTAATTATTTGCATATACCTAGGGCCTTTATATAAATAAATCGTTTATATGTGATATATATTATGTTTATTGGTTTGTTTCTCTATGTTGTGTCACGTGCTACGTATTAATAATAATAATAATAATAATAATAATAATAATAATAATAATGTCCTCCAAACCGATTTCGGCCACGGCGGCCAATCTCAAGAGAGATTAGCCAACTACGCAGGAGATATTATAGTGCACAAGTGTGTGCGCAAACACAGGTAGAGTGCACCTGTTCTCTATTCTGCCGTCTATTTCTATTATTGCCGTCTAGTTAGTTCTCTATTATTGCCGTCTTATCGGATTATGAGAGTTAGTCTCATAATCCGATGGGACGGCAATCCGACACGACCGGAAAGAGTTAAGGCGCATGACTAATGGCTTTACGTGCTTTCCGAGGCACGGGAGTGTACACACTTCCATCTTCCAGACTCCGGGCTGTTACTGAGAATTTTCAAACAGAAAACCCAATAACTTTTAAATAGATCTCCGGGTCGGCGGCCTTACATCAAACCACTAGACCAACGAGACAGTGTACGAGGCACAGTACGTATTAGAGTACATAGAAATAGACCACTCGTCATATATAAGGGCAGTGACAGACTGTAACAATTTCTCCACAAACACATACAAGGTATCAGGAACCACACCAAATGCATAGTAATGTGGACCATTAACGCTCCTTGCAACTTTCATTGAAGTACAGTTAACAAAATACGTTAGTGTGACAAAAATATCATTTATAAGATGTTCTGTATTTTATTGTTTCTCAAAAAACATCAAAACTTCTTTCAATAAATGTTGTTTGAGAGATCGCTTCAAGCGATAAGACTGCCTTTGCGCATTTGTTGTTTGATTTATTGTCTTATGTTACTTATATGCAATAAAATATTAAATAAATATCAAAATATATTTATTCAAATAAGCTCTTACAAAAACTTTTGAATCGTCAATTCACAAGATAATCATTCAATACCATTCGTTCATAATAATTTTAGTCATTTATGTCATGTAAATATTTGTATGATTACATTATCCATTACCAAAACTAGTTTGATACAATATCAAATACTAACAATAATTTATACAGTCAATGACCTAACTGACTCACTTTGCAGCTGCGTTATTAGGAAAAACTATGTACTTACATTTCACAGAATTCATTTTCTCTAATAATAAACATATTTTAAATATATTTTATTATGGCTACATTACAAAATTATAAAAAAAATTTATGACGGTTATTTTTATTTTTTTTCAAATTTAAATTTGAATAAATATTATACAATATTTTAAGCTTTATTAGATTACTTCATTAAAAATACATTGCAAGGAAATGTTCATAAAGTATTTTATTAAATATTGATATCAAATAATAAGCACGGATAATAAACATTTTGTCATTCTATTTTTAAAATATATTTAAATGACACTTAAAGAGTTTACATGCAAAGTAACAGTATTTAAAATATTGTTGACATTATTGTATCAACCGTTAGTCTTCCGTATGCATATTAGGCTTCTAATTACATTACTTATCACGCTAATTTAATCAGTATTTCCTGAGAAATAGATCATTTAATAACATCCACTTACCGTGTAATTATACTACAAAATTGACCGAATAATATTTCGCACGGTCTCGTTTTCATGTATTTGTAATTAAGACTATATTACTATGAAAATACGACTCATAGTTTTGTTAGAAAATGTTTATTTATTCCAAATTTAAATTAAGTATTCTAACGAAGGTGTATTTGTATCTGTGAAATTCGTTTATTTGTAAATCGAATGCGACTTTTACTAGAATGTAGTCTGAAATATGCAAACTAACAACCAAAAGCAGTAATTTAATGAAAGAGATAGAGCTAGACTACTATTTTAAGAAAACTAATAATATTGTCTAATCTAAAACTAAATAAGCTACGAACGACGCGGTACATGTTACATTCCAATAGTATCATTTAATAAGATCAAGTTGTTTTTCATGCGTCCATTGTTGTTTTTTTAAAAATCGAATTTCACTTTTTCGACTTGAATGAGAGTGAATGGGCTCTTTAAAGCGAATGTTTATTGTTGAAGTATGCTTTATTTAATTCTGTAACATTTTTTTGGAACTGTTTAGCAATTCGCTATAAAATACACGGGAAAGTAATGAATTTCAATACTTGCAATATTTAGCTTTTTACTTATGATATAATATATATAAATATAATTTATATTTTGAAATAAGAACACTTTTCATTTCAATAATTTAGTCATCTACAACAGATAAGCACTGGAAAAAATAATCTTTTAAATATTACCCACTAAAATAAACATAGAATTTTAATGTGTGTCAAACTTTACAGCTTAGTGTCGTAAAAATGACAAGGACAGTCTATAGAATATCCACGAGTGTGATAGAGATAAATTACTATGTCAGTGGGTGAGTCAATGCACTTTTGCAGTTGCAAATTGCGTTACTACCAACCTCTGTGATATGTAATATATTTTAAACCTTAATGCTTGTCTATAGAGTTCATGGCTGCTATATTATTATAAGAGGCATTTTTTGAAGAAAGTAAATTTAATTTCAACCTTATATTAATAGCGTAGATTTCAAAATTGTCTGATTTGTACATGTGCTTAAGACGATAGAAGTTTGAAAATATATTGTTGCATCGGTTGCAATAATTGCTTTTAACGAATCGTTAATTGTTGGTCAAACAATTTCGTATCGTCATGGTTTTTAAGTTTATATTTCAAAAACGTTAGTCAAATAGGTTTGTTTGCAACATTGATTTTGAAAATGTTAGGTTTCGTTTATCTATAAGGTTTAAGGCGACTCGTTTAAGAATACTGACTTTCCTTTGTTTTGTTTACGCACGTTGACAATTTAATTTATTATCATTATCTTCTAATGCAAATATTGCCATCCGCTTTGTTCGTATTGATTAAATTTTCTTTAAAAAAATGTGACGTCACAACTTTTTAGAATTTCCACATATGCGGTAAATTGTTGCCATTTCGTTTCTTCCTTTATAGGTGAATAAATGAAATATAAATGCTTAATACTTCTACTTATTAGTCATAGGTAGTTTATATTCAGTATGTTATCATACACTTATTTAAAATATGTGTGTTGTAAATTTATCTGCTTAAATTTAAATCTAGAATACTTGCACTGGCTCACTATTAAGCCTAAACACATATGGATGTGTGATGAAGCGGAAATAGAATGATTTATGAGTTAATTGCACCATAACGAACATACATTCATACATCCTTTAAATAATAATAGTGAGATCAACAAATTTTCTTTATATAACAATTATTTACATTAATTTATATACAAATCAAAATGTATAAATATAGCGGAAAGAATGTTTGCAAAAGTTTTAGCAGCGATCAATGAACCAGAATTCCTGTCACCGAAGGAGGTAAAAAGAGGTTTTATATAATTATGAAATGTTTTTGCACTATGGCAAGCAGATACATGAAACATTAAATACTTATAGGACTTTGTGCAAGCCCACCTGTGATGGTACTACCCACTCATGGCACATACTATCGCTACGCAGTACTTAATATTGTTGTCTGGTATGATGGGTGAGTGTGACAGTGTAACTACAGGCACAAAGGACATGTATTAGTTTTTTTTTTTTATATAGAATAGGAAGGCGGACGAGCATATGGGCCACCTGATGGTAAGTGGTCACCAAACGCCCTTAGACATTGGCATTGTAAGAAATGTTAACCATCGCTTACATCACCAATGCGCCACCAACCTTGGGAACTAAGATGTTATGTCCCTTGTGCCTGTAATTACACTGGCTCACCCACCCTTCAAACCGGAACACAACTATACCAAGTACTGCTGTTTTGCGGTAGAATATCTGATGAGTGGGTGCTACCTACCCAGACGAGCTTGTTTGATTTTTGATTTGACGAGTTTCCAAAGTTGGGGCTGCAATGACGATATAAGGGATGGTTAACAATTCTTAAAGTACCAATGTCTATGCCTCTAATAGATGTCCTATTTGTCAGCCAGCCTACCAATTTTAAATAAATTAGATTAATAAAATTGAATGAGTTTCCGAACGTCTATTTTGTAAAAAAAAAATGTCTCACGGGGAATATCAAAGACAACTTAAACATTTCGAATCGCTCCAATCTTTATAATGAGCATTAAGAAATAGTGTTGTAAACTTTGGTAACGACAATTGTCTTGCACATCACTATGTTATTTATTTCATTGCGAGATTTCATTTCGCAAAACTTCATATACACATGGTGTTATTATTTTATGTGTTTCCGTTTAATATATATGTAAAAGTAACAGCCTGTATATATCCTACAGCTGGGCCAAAACTTCCTCTCGTTTTTCAGGAGAAGATAAGGTAAGCTATGCAGCAATACTTGTATTGTTGCGTTGCGGTTTGAAGGATGAGTGAGCCAGTGTAACTACAGGCACAAGGGACATAACATCTCAGTTTGGCGACGTAAGGAATGATTATTATACCTTACATCGCCAACGTCTATGGGCGGTGGTGACCACTTACCATCATGTGTCCCATTTGCTCGTCCGCCTGCCTATAACATAAAAAAAAGTTCGGACTTCAACGCGCTGCTCCAATGCGGATTTGAATACGTGGTAGATTGACATCCGCCACAGGCTACCTCTCGATATTTTCCTTTACCGCCGACATGAATAAAAAAACACGAATTAAATACATGAAAAATCAATGGTGCAATAAAACGTTAAGTTTCACGTTTTCAAACAACTAGACGATAAGGGCTCTCGAAAGATAGCAAATGTGTATAATTTTTTTTTTAAATAAAACAAAAAAACGTACTTACCTAACTCTTAAAGCATTACATATAAAATGCTTTAAGAGTGAGGTTATTTATACGGCTCTTCAAAAATAAAGACAGATTTCAACAACACGCAATATTGTGTATACATATATATGTTAGTAGCGTGGAAACATCCAGATTCAGCACAACTTCTATATATATAACTTATTCTTTATAAGCGAAGAATTGATAATTAAATATTCCTATATGTATTACCATAATAAAATGAAGTTTAAAGCTACGTATCAATCGCTAATTAATTAACAGTAACAGTACAGTAACAGCCTGTAAATGTCCCACTGCTGGGCTAAGGCCTCCTCTCCCTTTTTTGAGGAGAAGGTTTGGAGCTTATTCCACCACGCTGCTCCAGTGCGGGTTGGTAGAATACACATGTGGCAGAATTTCGATGAAATTAGACACATGCAGGTTTCCTTACGATGTTTTCCTTCACCGAAAAGCACGAGATGAATTATAAACAGAAATTAAGCACATGTAAATTCAGAGGTGCTCGCCCGGGTTTGAACCCACGTTCATCGGTTAAGATTCACGCGTTCTTACCACTGGGCCATCTCGACTTTAATTAATTAAAAATCAGTAACCGATAATAAATTCATTCGCAATGTTACTAAAGCTTCGTTATAATATGTGTGTGTTTATCAGCTGACTATTTCAAAATGGGTCCATGTTGTGCAAGCCGATCCGGTATGTACCGGTTCTGATAGGCTTTCTAGCGATTGTAGGTCTTGAACGACCTTGTCTGAGCTGATAAATATACTTGTGGAATACATGTCAATAACTTTATATAATAAAACAATAAACGTCTACATATAGGCAAGAGCTTTATTGTATAAATTATATTATGATTTTGTATTTTTCCAATTTTTAAGGTGATAATAATGGTTTAGATCTTATTCCACGCTTCAAATGGCGGCTGGTATGAGACGAATTATAAACACAAGTTAAACAATAGAAATATCAAACACGACTTGTTCAAAAATGAATAGACATATTGGTATTTTTTTTAATCAAGAAAAATCTTGATAGCTGTAGGTATAAACACAGACAGCCTTAACACAATGTAATTCCTAGTGGTCGGAAGTGTTTGATCGCTACTATTGTTACAATATTACATAACTTAGCTCAAGCCACAAGTTCCTCACGTTCACTGGTATTTAAATCCCTTGACCTATTGTGTATAAGGATCCATATGCTTAGTGGATAGGAAGACTTTCGAAATACTGTGCTTAATTACTAAAGTTCTGAAATTTGTGTTATATTTGTATTGTATGATTGCAAAACTTTCACAAAAAAAACGTTTACTAGGCAGAATGTTATCAATGACGTCATATTGCTAATACCATGACCATCGATAATATGTCCCTTGTACCTTTAATCACACTGGGTCACTCACCTTTCATACCGTCCGATATCGATATTTGACGGAGCTACACAACCAACAAGGAACAATTCAATAGTAAACATAAACAAAACTAATGGTAACGCATTACTTCTGTTTCCAAAGCTGGTTAAAAAACACAACACCGGTTACAATGGTTAGTGTAACGTGGAGCATTATCCTTGTCAATAATTATATTTTCAATACTATCTTAAGGCAAATCTGAGGAACTCAAATGTACTGGTTTGCATACAACAAGCTATTCTTTTCATCTTTCTTATGTGTAAATTAAACTAGTAATATTATCTATGTTTTAAAAATATGGTTAAAAACAAACATTATAAAAGATGAATGATATTGGGCATAAGTCCAATTTATAAAAAAAAAAGTGATTGATTATGCCGCCATTAATTAAACAATAAAAAGATAACATTACAAATTCATAATTCAAATGACTAATTTTCTTGAGCCCAGAAAGCAACAGTGAAAGTCTTTAGTTAATTTAAAAATGGAATTCCATATTCGGTCAAGTCATGTTCACACGCCTAATGTGATAATTCGCCCATGTGTTCACGGCATAACATGCGCGAAGTGCCTTTTGTTATAAAAATTTTGTCATACAAAATCATATCTACATATTTCCGTCTTAACTTTTTCCGTTTACTTGCAACCTTATTGCAAAAGACATAAGGCTATTTGATTAAACAAATCACCGTTTTAGCACGATTACGTACACATTACGCGCACGTACTTTCTATTATTGCTGGTTAACCCACAATTTGTACTAATAAATTGCTTAACATTTTTTACTATTATTAATATGTTTTTGGCTATATATTTTGGCTTATTATCTACGTAGGTATTTTTAAAAAGAAAACGAACTTATAAAAGAAAGTTCGATATTCGAATTCAAGTAACAGCCTCAAGGCGAGATCGAAATTCGAAATGAAGAAAAAAACGCATCAAAGTCAGAACTGGTGCATTGTTTCAACAAATTCATTCAATTGATTTTAAGCTCTATCTTAATTAGCTTAGAGTTTATTTTATTTGTCGTTTTTCAATAACAGGTGACTTGAATGTCAAGTACATGAAATCGATTATAGAATAATTTTTAGGACACTTTCCAATGGAGGTCGTTAGCATTGGTGAAAGATTATTAGCATTTTACGTTTGGAATTTGCAAGGAATACAAATGGCTACGATTATTATAGTATAACTGGTATCCATAAATCAATTTAATTATAACAAATTCTTAATAAGTCATATTAATAAAGTATTTTAAATATTTAATTTCATTTAAAAAGTGTAAGTACTGATTTTTGCTTAAGTTTTTTTTTTTCAATCAATCAATCAACAGCTAATCATTGTCCACTGTTGAACATAGGCCTCTCCCAAGGTGCGCCAAAGCTCCCGGTCCTCCGCCTTTTTTTTAGTTGTTAGAAATTTATGACACCATTAAAATTAATCGCATGTTTTATAAGAAGACAAACATAAATGGATTAAAAATGAACATTTAAAAAAAAAGTTTAATGACGTCAAAATGCGTGACATTCCATTGGCCACACCTGTATTGGCAGATACTCAAAGTTTCATTTTTTGTTACAAAGTTGTAATACAAATGTATAGATAAATTTTTAAATCAACAGTCCATTTTGTTTGCAATCACTTTAATATATTGTTTCTAATTTCATTTTCATTTAATTGCCAGCATTATTAAAATTTTAAACACACAAATTTAATTTATAAAACATTCACTGAAAACTTCTTTTCTCAAGTAATTTTTAAAATTTAATAAAATTATCAAGCACAATAGTCCATAAAACAATAAAAAAGCAAATAAAAAGTAAAATCTGCTTGTCCACAATAGAAGGTTCTTTATTTAAACAGACAACAGTTATTCTCAGGCCATCAAAACTGAAAGTGAACAACGTGCGAATGAGCAAAAAGTCGTTGACGCATTCAAATCGAGGTCGGGTGAAAAGCGAACAGGTTCTTAATTCAAATTTGGGCGCGACGTTTTCACCCGCCCGCGGCGTTGGCGTGCTTCCACAGATAATGTAATGATAAAGGTTTTTTATAGTGTCAATGAAATAGCCTTGACATTATTTTAATGATACATGGCCCTTTTTTAAATTAATGATAAAGAGTGTTTAAAATATGATTTTGGACAGGTATAGTTTTAATAATTTTACCTTTTACTGATAAAATATATAATTATACTTAATCAATCTTTTTGGAAAAATTATAATCGAAGTTATTGCGTATGTGAAAAATGGTCACAAGCCAAGTAATTGTTCAGTCACTCATTATCTCAAGGTCGAAATTGATTAGTGGCGACTTTAACAATTAATAAGGGGTCATTCACCCAGATAAACTGTTAAAGACAAAGAAGTAAAACTATTGGAATGCCATAAATTAGTCAGTTTCTGTTTTTTAATACAATTATTAAATTTATTAACAGCAAAAGTGATTTGAGTCTATCAAATACTCTTTATAAAAAATGTAAAAATAATATTATCTGTTTTTTTTTTATTATACTAAACGCCTTTCGAAATGTCAACTGCTACAGTTTCGCAACGAATGCTGTTTGGCAAATACAGGTAGCAATTTTATAACATTGAAAGTTGAAGAATAATATAATTAATATACGTATACATATACGTTCTGTTTGTACTTTATATAATTATTTAAAGAAAATCATTGATTTAAATAAACTTTGCTTGTTAAGATTCAAAGTGCGCAGCAACCTTTAAACTTTTAAGTTTAATTAAAATCTTCAATACAACTATTAACAAGTAATAATTAAGTAGTTGCTCAATAAATTATTAAACATCCGTGTAACGCGTGTCTTCAGTACGAAGATTAATGTCAAATTGTGTAATTGATTAAACTTTGCAAATAACATGAATATTCCCCAATGACCTTGAACCTTTAAAGTCAATGTTGCCAGAGTTTTGCTCTTAATGTGAAGAATAAAAAATTGCAAGTAAATATTTTTCGATAGATCTTACACGGTAAATCATTAGTATTATAGTATTTAATATACATAAGACTACTTTTGCTACATAAATTTAGGTTTCCAGCGCGCATTGGTGCTCCGAAATCATCCCAAGGAAGGAGGCTTTTGACCAGCAGTAGGACATTAACAGGATGTTACTTTACTTAATTTTGAAGCGCTGGTATAACTCTACTGTGTTTATTTTCAGGATAAAAAGTACTATATGGTAATATCGAGTATACAAGCCGAAAGCCGTTACTCTGTGACTCCATGAAAAAAGGGCAAATGACAGTGTTGATTAGTAATTATGTGAAAGATACAAGCAAGTCCAACGGCTAGCACAAGTTGTATAGACATACACACACAATTGTTATATACATTCGCTTGACCTCGAATCGGCCTTACTTTCTGCTCGGACTGTTCTCAATCGAGTTTCCTGCTCTACCGATTATTTAATATGTACCTACATAACCATATTTAATTTAATAAATTATATTAAAATCATAATCATAATTTCATATCATAAAAACAAGTTACTATTATTTCCAGACGCGGCGTCACCCATGTATTGAGACCATGTATTTACAATGATGGGAGAGTTTTTTTAATAACACCAGCTGATATGGCCCAGTGGTTAGGACACGAATCCTAACCGAACAGGTACACTCAATTTGTGTTTATAATTCACCTCGTACTCGGCGGTGATGGAAAACATTAAGAGGAAACTTGGTCTCCAATTCTACTATTACGGTTACGATACGTTACCGATTCTATTCCGATCGAACTTTAACCGAACGCAACTAGATCGTTGCTTTACTCGAAGAAATGATTAAAGGGCAACGATTACATCTCGATTCGATTGCGATAGTGATAATTTGCTAGTAGAATTGGTCCTTTATGTATCAGATGAAAATCTGCTACAGTTACTTACAAATGGCAATTAAAAAATATAAGATTTTAATATAGTCCTCTTCATTGATTTCGATGACGGCGACCCTAAAAATTAATTATTATTTCTAACATCAGCAGTAATGTGGCTTGCTTTACCAAATTTACTTTTAAAAACCCTACGACACGTGTAAAAGTACAGTTGGCACACAGAGTTGTATGTGTATGAGTAGGATGGCTTAGGTCGCTTTACTGGCGCTTTTCGTCTAGTGCGTGGAGGCGGTATTCCTCAAACGTTTTGATCTTTTTGTAGATGGTAGAGCGCCAAGATGACCTTTAAGAAGCGAGCTCCTCCCAACACTCTGACTCAATGTCACAAGCTTTTAGGTGTCTTTTAAACACGTCCTTGTATCGCAAATACTGTTCACTATGCTTCCGTTTGCCTTTAGCTAACTCAGAATAAAAGTCAGCTTTAGGCAAACGACGATCATCCATGCGCAGGACATGCGAATTGACGTTGCATTAGAAGAGCTTCCATGTCGTATATTCCAGAGCAACGCAGGACCTCTGAGTTAGGGACGCAATCCTGCCATTTGATTCGTAAAATTGAACTTAGGCACCTTAAGTGATATGTGTCAAGTTTTTTAATTTCTGAGTTTTTTGATCTCCAGTTTGAGATAATGGGATTTTAATACATTATATACAACAGTCTTATCCTTTTGATTTGGTTTGCATGTCATTCAACCACGATGTTAAAATGCGTTTTGTTAGAATTAATTCGAAGCGATAGAAAATGTTGCATTATATAATGTTTACCATTATTATAACTTTATATAATACACCCATTATATATTATAACAATGCTCATTTTAACTGTACCATGTTAACTATATTAAATTATTATTTTAATTAAAACTTACTATAAATTAATTTATTAAAATATGTTGATTATGTCATATCATAAACCTGAGATATTTCAAAATAGAATAAATAAAAATACTTATTACAACAGATAAACGAAAACTTTACCGACGAAAAACATTAATCCGAGTTAACGGTATGAAACGGTAACACAACGTAATACCGATTACGGTAAATACGTTTTAACGTAATAGATATTTTTGTTTCGATAACACGCGATATTTTATTAAGCAATATATTGAGGACTGTTATATAGCCTGTGAATGTCCAACTGGGCTAAGGGCTCCTCTCCTTTTTTTTGAGAAGGATTTGGAGCTTATTCCACCACGCTGCTCCAATCCAGGTTGGTGGATTACACATGTGGTAGAATTTCAGTGAAATTAGACACATGCAGCATGCATTTTTAATTAGACAAAATATTAGCGGGCCTTTGCCTCTATACTAGTGACACAAAGTTACGTGTAAAACTTATATAGACATATACTAATATTATAAAGAGGTAAAGTTTGTGAGGTTGTGGGGGGTAATCTCTGGATCTACTTTAATGATTTTGAAAATTATTCTACCACAAGAAAGCCACGTGATTTATGAGTGACATAGGCTATATACTAACCCGAAAAATTAAAAGACTTTTTCGTGGTACTGGGATTTGCAAAGTTAGTAAACGAACGAAAACGTTTCTTACGAACGCTGTTTTAACGAGGAGAGATATATAATTGAGTTCTAGAGAAAAGTTGTAAAACTTGAAACAAAAAAAGTCAGTGACAGCATATGTCGAACTTTTATATTTAAGTCACAAAAAGTAGTTTTTGATATTAAAAAAATAATTGAAATCGAAAAGTCATATTATCAACAATTATGAATTCTTATCAAAATAAGTAAACTTATCAAGTGCTTAAAACTAGAAAAGACTTTTCCCTTTTACTGCATATAATTTGGACCAATGGTTAAAGAGATAATACGACATAGGTATGAAAAAACCACCGTGTCGTAATCTATTGAGTGATATTTCTATTAGACGGTGTTTTCCATATACAACGCGTTAATTTTATTTAGAAATAAATTGCTTTATTACCAAGAAAATTTCATTTATATAATATTCGTTTTTTACAGTTTGTTTTTTGGTTGCATAGTTAAAGACATAATTTAAAATATCAAATACGTAAGACAATTCAATTAGTGTTCCGTCAATCGATCACAAGTAAAACCGCCCAACGAAGTGGGCACGGGTCAGCTAGTGTTTGTATAATTGTATATGAAAATTATCAAAGCCGAGATGGCCCTGTGGTAAGAACGCGTGAATCTTAACCGATGATCGTGGGTTCAAACCCGGGCAAGCACCACTGAATTTTCATGTGCTTAATTTGTGATTATAATTCATCTCGTGCTTTACGGTGAAGGAAAACATCGTGAGGAAACCTGCATGTGTCTAATTTCACTGAAGTTCTGCCGCATGTGAATTCTACCAACCCGCATTGGAGCAGCGTGGTGGAATAAACTCCAAACCTTCTCCTCAAAAAGAGGAGAGGAGGCCTTTAGCCCAGCAGTGGGACATTCACAAGCTGTTACGGTTACGGTACGGTATATGAAAATAATAGTAGCGAATAAATTTTTACTTGCAAAATAAAATGTTTTGAAATTACTTTGATTACTGTTTTCACAATCCTAATACCTAATTGTAACATTCTTTTTTATTATGAATAACATTTTAATTACAATTAAATTAACTTGAATTTTCAGATTATAATCTTGTAATTAAATCCGATAAAGAAAATGTAAATCTTTTTTAAATAAGCAGTTATTTTAACGCCGTTGAGCAGTACTTTGCGGTTTCAATAAAACGTGAACCAGCTTAGGGCACAAAGCGGATGTTTTTTTATTCAATTTTATAGGTAGACAGTCTAATGCCGCAAATGAGCCGCCTGATGGTAAGTGGTTACCACTGTTCATCGACATTCACGTTTTTCGGTAAAATCCACATTCCGAACCGGTAGCGCTTGACAATTCATAAGTACTCTCAAAAGTTTATTTGAATGAAAACAATTTGATTTCAAGAAATGTAAGTACTAACCATCCCTTACATTGGAATTAAAATGTTTTATCCATTGTGTCTGTTTTTACACTAGTTCACTCACCCTTCAAACCCTTCACAATAATACTAAGTATTATTAAGACTTGCAAAAGCCCTACCACCAAGTAATATCTTAAGTAATAAAATACAAATTGCTAAGAAAACGATTTCTTCAATACGACATTAGATAAAAGATACGCGTCAATTCATTAATTATGAAAAATATTAAATAAAGAAATATCGAGAATAATAAACAATATAAATATATAATGAATACTATTACTTATTGCCTTCAATCAAAACATCTGTATTTCATTTCATAGATTCATCACAGCATAGCTCAGATTATCAAAGCGCATTAAAAAAAATATGTCCCGTTCATTGCGCGTGCGCAGAAATGCCACCTGGCGAATGACGGCATGTCTATTACTCTTATATTACTGCAATCGACATTTTTTTCTTTTTTTTACTAACATACTCTTTACCGAGAGTTTTATTAGATACAGCCACTTAATATATTAATTTATATCGTTTTTTATTAAAAATCTATTTCCATATAACATCGTCTAGCAACCAGTCATGGATTTATATTATTTATTTCAAGTGTTGCCATTATATAACTATATCATCTAAAAATCATATTGTCAACAATATTACAACAACTATCAATTGAAACTGACCTATTAATAAATTGTGTAAATGACCTATTAATAATAAAGACGAAGGTTGTGGGTTCGATTCTCACCCAGGACAGACATTTGTGTGCATGAACATGTCTGTTTGTCCTGAGTCTGGGTGGTAATTATCTATATAAGTATGTATTTTCAGAAGAAAAGTAGTATATGTAGTATATCAGTTGTCTGGTTTCCATAGTACAAGCTCTGCTTAGTTTTGGATCAGATGGCCGTGTGTGAATAATGTCTCAAGATATCTTTAACTTATCTTTAATGTAAATAATAATTAAATTTTTGTTTTTATACAAATGAAAATATAATTGTGGAACTAAACAGCATTTTAAAATCACTGCGATTCGTATCAATATTAAATAAACGCAACCGTTGACGCGACCATCACACAATCATACTCTGTTATACTAATTGCGGTACATATATTAATCATTTAAAATATAATTCATATATCCTGTATGATAATCAACGGACACAAGTTACGGAATTTGTGATAAAAAATGCGGGTTTCTTTCATTTATATAAGTAAACAAATTAGCCTTGTACGTAAATGTTTCGTTTTTTATTTATGCAAAAATAATTAAAATAAGCAAGTAATCGTATATCCGTATCTTTTAACAAGCTTTTATATTATAATTTTTTAGTACCTGTGTGTAGGTCAAACTTAAACAAAATTTTAAACCAGCTCCACCCAACCGAGCTTAGAACTCACTATAAGTTTTGATAACAATATCATCTAGTATATATGTATCACTGCGAGTGCTCTGAGGAATTATTCTCTCTAATTCCTGCTTCCCCTTTCCTTCATAAGTCTACATATACTGGCTCTCGATGTCACCGCCTCACTGTGACATCAATTCCATCGCACACAAAGAAATTTTGCAACTCCTTTCTTTGTCGCACTTCCAAAAAATAGAATTCCTTAGCAGCTCACATGTTCCCCTCCTCTTACAATCCGGGTTCCTTCAAATGAGGAGAGGCATCTTGCGGGCCGGCAAGGCGGAGGCGACTAGTGCAGAACATTCTTCCCGACTGTACTGGCCGTCGTCGCGTTTGGACTCTACTATCACTTACCATCAGGTGGAGTAGAGACATTTGCCCTCCCGGTAAATATAAAAAAAATAAAGTATATCTAATTTTCTAAAGGTATTTCAACTGCAACGCAGGTTGTGCTTCCATTAATGCAAGATGGTTTGGATGAAGAAAGACTGTGAGTGATTATGTACTCTTGAACTGTAACACACTTGGTGGTAGGTCTTTGTGGATAGACCTAGATTCCCTAATCTAGTCGTCAAATATACAACTAAACAGCCATACTCAGTATGCATTTCTGTTTGATGGGTAAGTGTAATTATAAGAACAAGCGACAAAATATCTTGACTCAGAAGATTGGTGGCGCATTTTAAATGTGTCGGTTAATACTTCTTACAGTGACTATGCCAGTGGGCGGTAGTGACCACAGTCTGCCTATTAAAAAACCCGATTGTTGATAATAATAAATCTGTTTTTGTCTCTATTAGTTTATCATATTTCAAATCTTAATTCATTCGTATAGCTATCATCTTTATTTGTAAAGATACTTCAAGAACTACGTCATCAAGCCATAGGAAGAGGCACTTAAAAAATAAGTGTTTTACGACAAAATTGTGCCAAAATACAATATTTATTACATAGATTTGCATGCGAAGTCTATTTACTATTAAATTTCGTCTTGTAACCTTGTCAAAACCAATGAGGCCTTGGTATTTTGTTTCTAGATACACCGTGCATTAACATAAGGGTTTGTGACTTAAATATCACTTGTTTTAGCTAGTTTTAATACACTTTAGATCTTATCCATTGATGATAAAGTATATTTTGCAATAACACTGATACGTGGAGTTTTAAGATAATTAACCTAAGATTATTGTGGTTTGAACAAAAATTTGTAATGTGATATGACACAAATCTAATCATAAATTGTTTTTTTAATGAATATAACTAGAAGCTTATTAATTTTATTACTGAATAATCCAGATTAATAGTTGATTTGATTTCTGTCCGTCAGCTTGCGATCGTGCGCACGCGCAACGGGACAAGGTGATTAGCTATCGATGGTATAATTTTAGATTCTAGAATGACTAGCGTCTGGAATTTACTGTTTCATCGCCTGTTTTATTAGTTATATAACAAGACATTTGTAGAATTATAATCTTAGCCAGTGTTTATATGCAAATTTTGTGTTTATAATTCATATCGAAGGAAAACAACGTGTGGACACCGCCATGTGTATGCACATGTATCATCTGAACAGTTGGCTTGTCTCAGTAAGATAAGCCGCTGTGTCCAAAAAAGGTTAAATGTTAATAGATGATATCATCGTGATACATAAATTTATGAAGTAGATAGGCGAGCTATTAGGCTCTGTAAGAAATGGTAACCATACCTTACCTTGCTAATACTAAGTATTGCTGTTCGGCGGTAGAATATTAGATATTCTTGCCATCCATTTCTATAGGTACCACCCACTCATCAAATATTCCACCGCGAAATGGTAATAATCAATATTGTTGTGTTCCGGTTTAAAAAGTGAGTGAGCTAGTATAACTAGGGAAATAAGATGTTAGTTCCCAATAATTAATATTTCTTACAGTGCCGATGTCTATGGGCATAGTGACCATTTACCATCAGGTGGGTTCATATCTATTTTATTAAAAAAAACTAAGAACACCGTCGTATTTTTGTTTTCAAATATACAAATACAATACAAAATACATCCCCTTTATGATGTTGAAATATTGTATGTTTTTATTTCATAATCATATTTCATTCCTGCTAATGAATAAGACGTTAACCTTCGTATATACAAATGGCAATAAATACGTAAATACTTTTAAATGTTAAGCTTACATACATGTAAACAAATAACTCAATTCGTATTTACATAGAAATTAAAATGTAAACATATACACACCATCAATCGATACTATGGTATTTAGATTCAATTAAATTTATTTTTATTGACAAAAAAAGTTTGTATATATATTTATTTCGTTTTAGAACTTTGATGTGTTGATAAGTTTTCAATATGTATACATACAAGAAGAAAACATGATGATAGTGTTAACTACGGGTAAGTTGCAGTATAAAGCAAAAATGGGTAACTAAAATAAATTACTTTCATTTACGATAGTTTTTGATAAAATAAAACTTATCAAGAATAATTAATTATATTTTAATCTGTCGTATATTTTGACGGAACTTCTTAAAGAACGTATTTAAATATAAAATCGAAAATTTAAAGATCTAGAACTGCCTATTTGTTATTTAACATAAATCGTTTCCTCGTCATTACTGCTAAATACGTGCAGATAAAATCAAACAGTTTACACGCTCAGTGATGCGCTAGCGTGATAGACTATCTTGCGCATGCGCTGAACAATTAATAAAATTGAATTGAAAAGGTTTTTTATGCAAACACGAACGTTTGAAAAAACAATACATCATCTTATATGCCAGGTGTTTATTTCTACGATTTGAGATTTGCAATCCAAAATATACTTTATTTATTAGATATAAAGTTGAAAGTCGTATAAAATGATTTCAAAACAAGTGCCTTAACAATAGTTTCTGTCTATCACTTTCTATTGGCCCTGCGAGATATTCTTGCTAACATAACTTTCACTAAAAACAATCTGAGTGTGAAATTATGTTCAAATATCTCGGCAAGTTACATATCGTGGGCATGATAATACCGCCATAATTAAACTGTTATGAATCACATCCGGGTGAAAAACCGAATTCTTATTGATCGGATGAAGAGCCTATTTTACTAAATTTAAGAGCACATACTACAGCGTACTAAAATCAAATTGGCGCCAAAAAGAAGTATTGTGTCACTTTGACAGTTTATGTCAGTTTAATTGTTATTTGTTTATTTATCTTCCGTATGTACACTGCCTCCATTTCATTTTGTTTTAAGTAATACAGTAACCGAAACAATTTTAAATTTCCTCATACTAGATGAATGATTCTATTTATATGATGCGACTTTAAGCTGATCCGCAAATTGCAATTGCACTATATTTTTTTAGGATATTTCACGTTAAAATACTTTTTGTACACATCAGACAAGGGCGTTAGAAGACGTCAAAGAAAAAATATTGATTTATGTTTTAATTTTTTTTTTTACTCTACGCAGTATCAATCAAGAAACTTAAAACATTTTAACAGCATTATTTTACGATTAGGTCATCCTTTAATAAATGGATTCGTCACGATTGTTTTTGTGATAAAAACGATCTACTGATTAAAATACGTATAAGATTTTGAAGTGTTGTTAAAATTACCTAACTTTTTTACTTACATGTACCAAATCTTTTTATTTTTTTTATACTATAGGTTGACGGACCAGCATATGGACCACCTGTTGGTAAGTGGTCACCATGCTCATAGACGTTGGCATTGTAAGAAATGTTAACCATCGCTTACATCGCCAATGCGCCACCAACCTTGTGAACTAAACGGAACACAACAATAACAAGTACTGCTATTTTGCGGTAGAATATCTGATGAGTGGGTGGTACATACCCAAACGGGCTTGCACGAAGCCCTGCTACCAGTATAATTATATGTATATATTCTGTGTTTATAATTGTGAGAAAAACTGCATCTTTTTTCAGCTTATCGCCGTTCACTGCGAGACGAAAGCCTTCCCTGTAGAACGCCAACCATCCCGATCTTGGGCAGCCCGCATCCATCCCGCACCTGCCACCTTTTTCAAATCATCGGTCCAGCTTGCCGCAGGGTGTCCTACGCTACGTTTGCCTAAGCGTGGTCTCCACTCTAGCACGTGTCGGCTCCATCGGCCATCAATGCGTCTGGAGACATGACCGGACCAAATCTGCATGTGATTTGCCACCAAACCGCATTGGAATAGCGCGGTGGAATAGACTTCAAAATCTTCTCAAGATGAGATACGCCTTAGACCAACAATAAGAAATTTAATGCAGGATTTCAAAAAACTTTATTAACAACTTTCATACATCCGCCTGGCCGATATTAATTGAATTACACATATATATTGCAAAAAAATGTAATGATTCAATTTATTACCGACACGAAAACAACTAAAAATAATTATAAATTCCTTTAATCATCATTGTATACAATTATTTATTTCGATCGTAATTTTAAAATAACCAATAATAATTAATTTTAAAATTAAAACTTGCAGACATAAAACTACATGACAATAAGGAAATTCCTCGATTAAATGTATTAAATTGTGTACGTATTTTAATGTAAAATAAATTTGTTAAAATTTATCGACTCATTTTATCTTGCTGAAATAAACTGCCACATTTCATTAATAATTTGAAATGATACGAGAAATATTTCTCGATTGACGTAATCGATTATGTCGAGGAAAACTATTTGTATATTTGATCATAGAATATAGTAATGAGGTCCTTGGTTCAATTCCCATGTCGGCCCAATAAAAAGTTATTGGGTTTTTCTGTCAGAATATTCTCTGTAGCATCCCGGAGTCTGGAATTTGGAAGTGTATACACTCCCGTGCCTGGGAAAGCACGTAAAGCCATTGGTCCTTCGCCTGAACTCTTTCCGGTCGTGTCGGATTGCCGTCCCATCAGATCAGAGAGTAAGGGAATAGAGAGTGCACCTGTGTTTGCGCACACACTTGTGCACTATAATATATCCTGCGTAGTTGGCTAATCTATCTTGAGATTGGCCGCCGTGGCCGAAATCGGTCTGGAGGACATTATTATTATTATAGTAATGTCAAAATATTTTTTATGCACTACATTCGTCTTTATATGAATTCTGAATATAATGATTATTTTTCAATAAAAAACACTCAAGTATTATTTTCGTATAATGAACTAATTTTTTTTTATAATTTTGAAGTCGAGAAAATATTCATTTTAATCTGTTTTAGTTTACATACTATACAAATTTAATTCCCAGAATTAGCTTAAAATTCTATTCCAAAATGTATAAAACAATTAAGTGAACTTTATTATTATTAAAATAAAAACCAGTCGTAGAAAACTGCGATTAATAGAGAGAAATTTTATTGACCATCTATTCGAAGCGGTAACACACATACAAACAAAGTAAGCTCATTAACCTCTTTACCTACATCTTCGGATAACAATGCCTATAACAAAATACATGATTTTACTATATAATATACATATATATATATATATATATATATATATATTAAATAAAGTAAATAGTAGTAAGCAAATTCCGGTAAATTCTAGAATATTATATGAGTTTTTTTAATCCTTAAAGATCGGCAACGCACCTGCAAGCGCTAGGATATTGCATCCATGGGCGGCTTTAGTTAGTTTCCATCAGGTAAGCCTGCTGCTCGTTTGACTACTCTAACATTAAAAAAAAATTAACCCCGTATCATAAGCGTATATAGAAGGGGGCTGGATGGGCCGTGTCCACCCCAGTATGGTCTAGTGTCCCCCCCCAGGATGTTGCTATCCGATTCAAAATTCTAGGCTGGACACCTAAGAAACTTCAAACAAATACCATTAAAATCTAATAAATATCTAAAGCCGAGAAATCTATGTACATACTTAGTTTTTATTACATACGAATATACAGTACATTCCGTTTCGAATACAGGTAATGTGACGGATCCGTCCCATTCGTTTCGTGTTTTGACATAACCTTCGTAGATTAAATCTTAAAATTCGAAACGAAACCATACTTCCGAACTGTCATAGTTCAATTTTTTTCGAAGTAGAGGCCCAGGCCCCTTTAAAAAATAACCCTAAATACGCCGATCTACTAAAATACTATTTTCATCGTACCGTAACTATCAGGAGTTACTCTTTTTAATAATAAAAATATATATACATGCAACAATCATGTAAAATTATATTTACTATCATATATATATAATCTTGTAAAGTATAATAAATATAATAACAATTATTGAAAAAAAAAATTGTTTTCGATCTGTTATTTTAAGTTTCAATTAGAACATCGTGTTTAAAAGTGTGCTGACGTAAATCGGAACTAGCTAGCTTGCCAAGTATATTATTTATTTTACCAAACATGTATGTTAGACAAATTGGCTTTAGGTTTCAAATTTCGTAATTACATGACAAAGTTAACACATTATTGTAAAGTTACATATTAATAAAACTTGACACAGTTTAATACTTTGATGCCTTTTTTTATTA